>NC_064885.1:39983135-40284953 GCF_929443795.1 Astur gentilis | reverse complement strand
ATTAAGTTCATTAGTTATGAATACATAGCTTTTCATGCATTACAGACTGAGATCTTCACCAGAGAAACTGGTAACATTTTACTTCATTGTTCCATTTTAAAACTTAGTTATTATTAAATGATAAGCAAATAGATTTACAAATTCAGGGGTTTACAGGAACATTATCAAATTAAATAATAATTATTTTTAACAGGTAATTGCCAAATGTGGTATTACAAAGCAAATTTCAACACTATTACAACAGATCTCTAGCCTTTGTTTATATAAAGTTGGTCATTTTAAATCATACAATATGCTAAGAGATCACATCCTTCTTGGTGATTTGTAATAACTCATCATAAATAAGGCAAATTCTATCCTTATTTGGACATGCACATTTCTTGTTACTTGCAAATCAAGAGTGAGCATATCTGATGACATCTAGCAGAAAAAAGTCTACTATTTTGGACACCATTGCTGCAGAAACAACTATTTAGGAAGTTTAAAATACCATTTTATGTATATGACATCTGTGCACAAAGATAATTCCCAGCTCAAAGTTTCAATGAGTAAATATATCCAATTATACTAGTTCTGATAGATGTGATGAGGCTACATGACAATTACTTCAAAGGATTGAAAGGATAGCATTTAAATATTGCTTTTGCTTTGTGTAGTACTGCCTCTTTAAACTAATTACAAGATTGTTTGGAAATAATGACTTTGGTCATCTCTATTCAGCCTAACCTCTGGTGCCTGAAGAATCACAAAGCATTTTGCATATTAGAGACTGTCTCTTCCCCTCAGCCTCTTTGTTATTGGGAGGATGAAATAGTCAAGTATCTACTTTATGGAGTGAAATTTTATTGCTTTTGAAATGCAGCTACCCTGCAACTGAAATAACCCTACATTCACACAAATATGTCCAGCAGACTTCACTAGAAATCGTTTCATAAAGTCTCCACACTTCATGGCTCTGTAGTTCGTGGTGGGCTGTGGAATGTTGAGAAAAACTGCAAAATCCAAATTTCCTAGCATTGTCTTCCTGTACATTTTAACAAGAAAGTTCTGAATGCACAACTGGGGAGCCAGAGGATTATCTTAAGAGAACTCTAGCCAGACTAAAAAGAGACATTAATGACACAGTTCAGTTACAGCAGCACATGCCTAAACTGTCTTAAATATTTTGCCTAAAAGTTACATTATAAGTAAATAAAACCTAAGTATATAGTCACACCACGTACTGCAAGGTTGGTCTGCTGCACTACACAGTCCTACACTGTCTTTACCAGCAACTTACTGATGGTTTCACATAACAAAAGAAAGAACAAAACCAAACAAATCATTTTTTGTCTTACAGTAGAACACTGCCTCTCTCAACAGAGGAACAGCGCATGGCTCATAGTCCAGCTTTAATGAGGTTAGGAAAACAAATTATTCCCTACCTTTAATTCTTATGAAGCAGATGAAAAACTGAATATGAGCTGGCAATGTGTGCTTGCAGTCCAGAAAGCCAATCATATCCTGGGCTGCATAAAAAGGAGCGTGGCCAGCAGATGAAGGGAAGCAATTCTCCTCATCCACTCTGCTCTCTTGAGACCCAACCTGGAGTCATGTGTCCAGCTCTGGGGTCCCCAACATCAGAAGGACATGGACCTGTTGGAGCGAGTCCAGAGGAGGGCCACAGAAATTATCAGAGGGCTGGAGCACCTCTCCTATGAAGACAGGCTGAGAGAGTTGGGGTTGTTCAGCCTGGAGGAGAGAAGGCTCCGGGGAGACCTTACAGCAGCCTTCCAGTACCTAAAGGTGGCTTATAAGAAAGATGGAGAGGCTTTTACCAGGACCTGTAGTGATAGGACAAGGGGTAATGGCTTTAAACTGGAAGAGGGTAGATTTAGAGTAGATGGAAGGAAGAAATTCTTTACTGTGAGGTGGTGAGGCACTGGGACAGGTTGCCCAGAGGAGTTGTGGCTGCCCCATCCCTGGCAGTGTTCCAGGCCAGGTTGGATGGGGCTTGGAGCAACCTGGTCTGGTGGAAGGTGTCCCTGCCCGTGGCAGGGGGGTTGGGACTAGGTGATCTTTAAGGTCCCTTCCAACCCAAACCATTCTATGATTTTACGATTATTTTGTTTTCCATAAGTGAAAGGAAAAAGAGGTGAAATACAGTGTGAAATACACTGTTAAACAATGTAGAGTTTGAGAAAAAGATTCCTTTGTATTTAACTGGAATGAGCTTACTGTAAATCAAAAGCTTAAAAGTTTTAAAGTTGTAATTGGATCAGCAGGGCTCTGACAGTTTTCTGGTTTTATAGCAGTGTGGATCTAAAAGAATGGCTTTTTTTTTAAAAGAAGAGGCTCACAAGAGACAAGCAGTAAAAAAGATCCAGTCTGGGATATATTTTCAAAGGAATTTCAAATAGACTATCAATCTCTTAATGCTCTTTTTGTATTACGAGTAAACAGGGCTCCAGTTTAAACTTCAGAATGCAACATACCCTACTTTGCCAACTTATTCTCAGTGCACCTAAGACCCCGTTATTTGACAGATGAATAAGGACTTAGCTGATTGTCTGCAGTGTTTGATATACAATCTTGACAAGCACAGTCTATTAAATTAGAAGAATGCCAGCCAAAGTGAGTGACGGAGATTTCCAGAGACGCAGTAAGAAGAGTGAATAAAAAATAAATAGTAAGGTTTTCACCTATGCAGCCCAGGCACCCAGCTGACTGTTATCAAGACTGTTATATTTTGAAGATAATTATTATAGCTCAAGAAGAAGTTAGAGACATGTTGTAACCTTTGTTAGTAATTAAGATTCCATGGAGAGTGGCATGCTGAAACTCATAGCAAATGCTTATAATCCTGTCCCTAAAATCCATTTATCTACGTTGCACTGACTTTCATTGGGACTTAGATACGTAAGTCACTGAGATGCTTTTGAATAACAAATCCAAAAGAGCTACAGATAAAGTTCTAGGCATCTTCAATACAGGAAGTTATACCTTTCTGTTATTGAAATAAAAAATGCAATAAAATGTCTGCACTGAATAACAGCATGAGCACATATCTCTGATGAGAGATTCTAAATAAAGGGTCGAGTCTTGAGACATTACCTTGCTGCAGCTTTTTGAAGCATCCTCTTTAAGGACTGGAGACCTTTGTAGCCTTTAATATCAGTAACAATTGTAACAAGAAGTAAAATTTTTCTCTCCTGCATACACCTGTATACACCAGGTAGATCCTATACTATCTGTCAGTATTCAAAGCATGCAAAGGGCACAAGGAAAGGAAGGCCACTTCTCAAACTGGAAAAGAACAAGTGCTATTAGAGAGGATTTTACAAACTGATGATAGCTAAAGTAGCAAGAGGGAAAGGGCAGTATATATGCATAAAATACAAGCAGGAGAACAACCTGGACAAAAAAAGTCCTTATAGAGGAAATTAGGTACATCAAGGACCGAGTTGCATTTCCAATTTGTAGAAAAACTAGCTTTACTACAGGGCAAATACATTAAGTATTTGACAATCTAATACAGCTTAGAACTTAGCTTGATCTTGTCATTTACGGGGGGGTGGGGGGGGGTGGGTGTCTAGTTCATAATTAAACAATTAACAAAAGGCTTTATATATGACCAATACAGGCCAAGTGAAACATTTGGGTATCAACCTTGTATCCACATTGCTTGGATATATACAAAAACCAATGAATAGTTAACTGCCAGAAAATAAGACACCTGTCTTACAGGGCAAAAATATTGTTATGGCTTAAAATAGAAAAAAAAAGGCGGGGGGGGGGGGGGGGGAGGAGACAGGACATATATAATCTAAATGCAGATTACACAATCACAAAAAAAAGCAGAAAGTAATGTAGTGGGATATGAAAACATCCATTAAATTATGCCTTTACTCTAACCCTCACCTGATCTTCCCAAACTTTTGGCACATGTTGGGGGATACATGGCTACCTAAGAGCACTGGTGTGGTATTGACATAAGTACTTCCCCCCAAAATCATGAAATCCAAATCAAATTTCTGAGTTACTGGACGTATCTTTAAAAATCCAATAGTATTTCTCCCAATAAAAATTGAAACTAACATAGTCTACCTTAACCACTGCTGTCCTTCCTTAAATGGTTTAGCCACAAATTTAACACATGTGAATGTATACACATACACACACACAAAAAAAACCCCAAACAAAAACAAAGGAAATGTCATAATGGATTCTTTTCTCTGCACTGTCACCAGTAGGCCAAGAAACTTTGCCCAGATCATTTCAAACCACTCTCTCACAGTTACTCCATCTGAAATGTAAAACATTTCTGTGTTCCACTATACGAACTAGGTTTATATACACAAATGTGGGGATGATTGCCCTCAGATCTGGAGTAAATTACAAAGCCTTACTTTAAAAAAAACCACTTAGCTTAAATTGAAGCACTTCCAATAGGAATAGTTGTCTATATTCACAACATGAAACTGCAGCAATATAACAATAATTCCAAAGTTTCTATTACAGATTCAGAATTGGAGATCAAATGCCTGCAGCACCTCTAACACTAATTATAAGTTATCATCCCATGTGCATTTGTGGAGAAAAATGCAATCAACAAAATTCTCAAAAATAAACTACGTGTATGTTGTCAGTAAGCTGTACTGTATTTATAATTCTTTTGAAAATTCTCTGGTTTCCAGATGATAAAAAAAAATAATAATTCTAGATCTATCAGTTTCATTTTTTTTGTTGATTAGCTTTTTGCTTAAATTTTCTCTGTTGAATCTAATTATATAATATTTCTGGGCTTTTTAATAAGCATTTTTTTTCCTTCAGTCACGCAAGCGAATATCTGTTCTCCCTCCAAGTTTCCCCCCAGGTTCACACATCTCTCATGATCACTACGTTAGTAAAACTGACCATGACATCAAAAGAATTTCTGCAAAAGTGCAGAATCTACTTTTTATTTTCATAAAAATGTTACAATATGGAAATTTAATATTTCCTTTTCCAATGTGGGCACCAGGTAAACCAGACCCAAGCCAGTTTCAGTGCGGAAACCACACAACCTGAGGTAATAAACTTTTCTCTTTGGCATCTTTTATCACCCTGGACTCTGCAGCAAACTAACACATTCATCCAGCTTTTAGTCAGGAGGTTAAAACTGGACAGCAGAAATCATGGGCGGATTAGGTGAGGTGTCCCCTGGCTGTGGATAACAGCACTTGGATTTTATGAGTTTCAGGAAACACAAATTTAAGTTCTATATTAAGAGTTTAATTTTTCTCTTTTCATAGCTTATCACTAGTTCTTCTTATCTCTTTGGAATTTCCTTGTCTTTTCTCTTCCCTAAGTTTATTTTATGATGGAGAACAACTGATACTTCCAGCTCATACAATTTTCATGTTTTAATTTTGCCAACTGATGAAACATGACTTTCAATTTTCTGTCAATGATATCTATGGGGTTTGTCACCAAGTAGGCCCAGTGGGCCCTACCTTGTAAGATCAGGCAATTTTAGGCAGATTGAGGTAGACTGAGTCTAGCAAGCCTTTAGACTTAGCTGACTGAGACCTTTAGAAGATCCAAATAAGATATTTTCTGTAGAGAATTCCATGAAAAATGTTTTACGTATTTAAATTCTCAGAAAGCAAACAGTAATGAGGAACATGATTGATGATCCGTGCAGCCATGTGACTCACATTCTTTGATTTCATTTCTATTTCAGTGAGCAATTGTTGTATAATCAAGCTATTGTTTTTCTTGCCGTGGTAAGGCGTAATCCCTCATTGTTCTAAGGAAGGCTCAAACAGACACTTCGATGGCTTACAAATTCAGCATATATGAGAGCAGCTGTGGCAACTCTGACCATGTGTGTGCATGCCTGTAGCCTTCTCAGATGAGATGAAACAAGACTTAGTTTGAATTCCAGTGAAAGAACAATAAGTTGTATCAGGGGTGAGTTAGTAACATGCACATGGAGTAACTGCAATAGGGCTGTTAAATGTCAAACATGAGTTGAGCAAATGCCAAAAATTTTCAGAGCAAGTATCAAAGCCAAAACTCAAAGCACACTAGTTAAAATGCTGGATAAACATTGTAGTCCCATTTCTGGTGCAACACATGTATTTGTGGCAAAATCTTAACAGGCACATATAGAAAAAGGGACTAAGGTGATACAGTCTGGTTCATGATGCTTACTGCACAAACAAGAAATATTATATTCATGTATTTTGTTATTAGAGTCCAAAAACTGTACCTGTTGCTCTAATGCAGATGTAACATTGAAAAAGTATCCAAATATATGAAACAACCTTTACTAATATGGGTGCAGCCATTATTGCTAAGATATTTTTTTTTCTATTTTATTATGCAAGGTGACCTGAGCTACTCCAATCTTCCTTTCATTAAATATACTGCTTCTTTCTTCAGTCTCAAATGTCAATGACTTCAACTGTTTGTAAATGTTAATTTTATAATAATTGCTTGATACTTGTGTAAGAAAAGAATGGAATCACATGAAACAGATAACCCCTGAAATGACTACTCCTGGGATAAGAATTTGAATAAAGGGGACTATTTCACAATAAACTGTACTGAATCCTTCAACTTGTGCACTTTTTTATTTAAGTACCACTGCTTCTTTGTACAATAGCTAGAATCACTGAGGATATGGCCTTTGTGTTTTTTTAATTAATTTCTTCATTTATCTTGATGATCTTCTAGATTTACTGAAGCAATCTACAAGAGTGTTATTTTAATAAAATTGCAGTCACCATTTCTCTGCCTAGAGTTCCTTACTGCTAATATTAAATAATCTAGTAAGGATTTACAAGTTTAAAATAAAATTGGCCACTATTTCTAAGAATGCCAGAATGCTGACACTCACCAAGCACATGCATTTCTTAGTCCAAAATTTATCATGTTTGTGATATTTACTGAATATTTTATCATACTTATCCCAGAAAAATAGTTATAGGGATTTAGATTTTTTAAAAATATTAACTCAATTTGCTTATAGACACAGGCTGTAGGACTGAACTTAAATATATCATTTTGTTTACTAATTATATGGACTGAACTTTTTTATTTATTTATTTATTTATTTTTTAACTAATTATATAGGATTTTATAATCCCTTTGCATTATTAACTTATTTAATTAGGATGCCTTTGATGATTTCTTTATTTCCCTGCAGTGAAAGCTGTAGATCTTCCAGTCTACACATCATCTAGGAAAGAGTTGCCCCATTTTATACCTGCTGAAAATCTGGTCCATGGAACCCAGCAGTACAGTGCTCCAGCTGCAGTTGCAGTCCAGATAAATCACTCATCCAGCAAAGACGCTGGTTCTTTAGAGCCAGTGCAGCTGATGAAGCTCATAAAAGCCTTGCACTCAATCATATTAAAAGCTGGCTTAGTAAAACTAATATATCTGCACTCACAGATTTACCAGAAAGGCTGAGGAGCTGGTAACCTACTCGGTTAGCACAGTACCCTCTCATAGTCCAAACACTGCACTGCACCTTTCTCCCTTCCCTTACTATTGATATTACAGTCCCATTGCTGCTCTATAAATCTCACCCCTGAGAGAGAAGGAGGACAAGGGATGCTTTATGATATCCTTAGAAGAGTCTGTTTCCTCCTGTGCCTTGAAACATCACGCAACTTGAAGCTACAGCTGATCATATTCTTCCCTTCCCTTCTGAACACTGGAATCTGCCCTTCCTAGCAGGGCATGGTAGCACTTCATTACCCAGACAAAGATTTTCCACCAAATTCAGAGATGCAATCGTGTCCATCAGTGCTGCAAATCTTCATGCAGTTTGGACAATCTTTCCTAGAGAGATAACTTTAATATGATTTTAATGAGACTATGGGACTAGAGTTCAAATACATTTTTGTTTCTCATTTAGATACCTTGCCTTTTAACACTTCATCACTATTCATTAAGTTTAAACTGCATTTTTAACCTCTATTCAACAACGTACTTTAAGGTGAGGTAGTTTCTTGAAAGCCCTCAGGCAAGAACTGCAAGTCTCTTTAATTGCAGTCACCTTTCTGGCAAGCAAATCTTCTCAAAAAGGAAAGAATATCAAGGAAATCTGGACCATGAAAAAGCAAAGTTTAACTTTTTTTTTTCCTTTTCTTTTTTTAAAAAAGTTTATTTTTTCTAACAGTTATTTTTTTGCCATTACAGATAGCAATGCTATGAAAGGCACAGTCCCATAGAAAATTACGCAAAAGGTCCATAAATTTCAATCTGTCATGGATGGGTTAATCAGTTCAGAGCTCTAGAGAAAAGTCAGATACTTTAGGCCACATTTCTGGCCTAAAGAAAAAAATTGGTGTTGACCCTAGATTCTACCGGGAATAACTAGGCAACTTGAATCAGTATCTGTGTATTTACTGTGCCCTTCCTTGTGATGAGCACACTGAATCCAGCTAGAGCTAAGCATGGCTAGAAGAGGCATCAAAACTGACACAGTCTGCTTGCTCAAGTCAGAGCAAATAAGGACAATCTACTTAAGGGAAACACCTTTACCTTGATTTCGGAAGCACCTTTCTCCAGCAGGCAGGAGATAAGCAAAGTTCAAATTCATCACTGAATATGATTTAGGGCCTGATTACAATGTTAATTTTGCTACCGTCTTGCTATGTGTCTCGTCAGAGACAAGAGAAAGCATATTGTCTGAGTTGAGGACTACCATTATGGCCGTATCCCATATACACGTATATGACTGCAATATCTAACGTACAGGAGTCCTACACATTATTGTAATGCAAATATAAGGTATAAAAACAACCTTGGGTATGCCTATGAAGCAAAATGAAAATGTAACATACATTTTACAAGAAAATTTAAAGTTAATAACTTCTCTTGTATGTTTAAAAGCATAATCAAACGTCATATACTTACAGCAAATATTTTTACGTATTGCATAGTGCTTAATATTTAGAGCTTCTGAATTGTTTTTTTTCTTCAAAGTATACGTAAGAATTTAAATCTTAAGGAAACAATGAAACATAAATAGGAGCTGGCTGAAAATAATTCATCCTAAGTTATTTTCTGACACTAATTAAATAAGTCTCCACGTTATGCTTAAGCAGTCTGGAATTTCAGCACACCATAAGACTGCCTTTGTGCTGCACTTTTTGTCTTTTCACACTTCTCTGGGCATTCATGGATTTATATTTTGATGATATTCAAAGAAGAAACCCTTTTCCTTTCAAATGAAAGTAGGCTGCTTTGTGAAAAAAAAACCCACTGCAACTCATAATGCTTATCTGATTTGCTAACTTTAGATTTGCTCTCTCAAATGGTAACGATTATTAAAAATGAGAACATCATTACTGTACAGCCAAAATAAATGGTTTGGGTAGGTGAACTGATTGGGCTGAAATGAGGATGAAAATGTTCTCTGCAAGTCTTAGCTGATAATAGCAACCAGCATCATCTAGCAACACTGCAGCACTCCTCAGATACAGTCGAGTCCCTGACCCACCACACACTACTGAAACCTTTTTGGCAGTGTAAGAGTTTGAACTGGGACAATTTGGGAACATTTAATCTCAAGTTTCTATTCCAAGGTGTCATAGAGAGCATGGTATTAGCAGCATGTGATGTGTGGAGGAAAGTATTAGAATATTACAACACAGTATCATCTTTTTTCCCCCCCTTTCTTCCCCAAAAGTGGAGAAAAAAACAACAATAAATGCTCACTTATAAGAAAGGCTTTGCCTGGTTTCTTGGCCAGAAACTTGAAGTACTGGAAGGTGTGCAAGATATTTATCTGGTGTAAAATTAAGTTCACTAGCTAAACTACTTTTTCCTATCAGAGTTCAAACAAACGCCAGCAACCTTGAACCTTTAGTGGTCCACCTTTGCTAATTCCTTGAATGGAAGGTAAAGCTTTGCAGAAAAAATAAAAAGTGCTTTTCCTATTCAGGAGACATGGAAACTGCTTACAGTTAACCACTGTGCTGCTTGTGTAGAAGAAAGGCTTTTAAAGAAGCAAAACAACTTTACCCCAATATATGTACATATGTATCTCATCATTAACCTATAAATCAAGCCTTTGGGGCCAATTCAGCTGGAAATATTAATTACACAGTTCAGCCAAAAGTCCATTCACTTTCCTGGTGAATAAGTACAAGCTACTTTGTGATTCATACTGTACACAACCAGCAAACATGAAGTCCATTCTGCTGATAAAGATAGTGATGACTCTAGCAGTGTTCTCTGCACTTTAAAAAAGAAAATAAAAGATGCTAAGAACCAAGTATTAGAACCAACTGCTTAAGACCAATGTCAATTTTTAAGACTATCTGAATCAGGATCTGCTCAGAGATTTAACATTCCTCACAGAACTGGAGCCATCCCATGTTCAACGGCTTGAGAATCAGATTCAGAAGAGCAGATGTGCAAAATGAGAAGTTCATAGAGCAAGTACCTGGCCCCACACCCACTTGAACTACCTACACTGCACAAATACATTTGGCTGCCAGCCAGCTAGAGCCATTTTGCTTTGAGCACGCACTAGTAACATCAGCAACTTTGGGATCCAGGTCAGTTTGTATACCTTACGTGTTTTATCTTCTAGTGAGAAAACATGCAGCTACTTCCCCCATTTGCACTAGGCTGAATTAGCAGGAAAGAGTACTAGAGTGGGAAGGATACAGAAAAGATGGGTTCAACTTCCTAAATACAGAGGAGTTCCCCATCAAAATCTTTACTGGTTAAGACTGATGGCAATCAGTAAATAAAATTACAAATAGGCGTAGCAGGGAAAGTTCGAGGAGCAAGCTTTAAGGTGAAATTTGACAGATAAATAAATGGGATCACGTGGCACACCTGCCTGAAGGCACCTGGATTCAATTACTCACATTTCTTCCAGGTTTAATTTCCCTTTGTCCTGGTGTAAGATTTCTAGTTACAGTACAATAGAAATAAATGTCATGAATAAAGAAATAGTTTCTTGAGAGATATTGAATAAACTCATCAAGGGAAACAAGGGAAAGGAAAGAAAATGAAAGGAAACAAAACCTGCAAGTATTGGGTAGTTATTAGGAACTAGGGTAGAATTTTCTGAGACAGTTCATGAAATTTTTCAAAGCAGCTATTTTATTAAAAACCTAAACATATACAAATGGTCAATGACCAGGAATTTTTCAAAAGGAAAAATATCTGGAAAACTATAATATAAGTAATTAACTAAGTAAAACATTTTCAAAGACAGCATAAACCATTAGAAAAGTAAAACTTAAAAGAGAGTATTTGCTCTTTGGTTTTGCTGAATTTTTAAGACAAACTGAAAGTATTTTACTTTTCTCTGCATCATGATAAAATTTTTTTCAATATCTCAATATATATATTTTTTTGTTGTCCATCTCTATTTGAAACCACAACTAGACTCAGCTACTGTTTACTGAATCCTTCTGATAAACTCATGCTCTCATTTTAGTTCACATTTCCCTTTGACTTTTGGAGGGAGAATAATTCCTTCCTCAATGTTAAACCTGAAGATGCAAACTACAGCCAAAAAAATTAGTCCTTTTTCTTCTTTCTGGTTTTAAGCCCCATTGATTACTTTCAGATATTTTTGATTTTCAGGAAATTGGTATTTCATTACTTGGCCATTTCCAACACAAGGTCATTTCCTGTCAGATCTTTTATCAAAACCAGAGCTCTTCAACCTAAAAGTGAATTTATTTTGCATTGAATCAATTTTAATTCAATGTTTATATTGATCATTATAATTTTTAGAATCAGAGGCTATAACTGTTAAATTACATAAATATGCGTTTCTTCATTCAGACTAACAATGTAACATAAGAAGCGAAAGGAATAGACTATAAGACATCCTAAGCAGTTTTTTCTTAATTTAAAAACAGAGATAGAATGCCATCTACTTGTTAGTTTCCTATATTGCTGGCTGAGGAAAAAAGAGCTAACACCCTTGGAATACTGAAGTCTTTAAGTATATGCTCTGGCTAATCATCTGTGTCCAGAGTTACATGAAAAAAAAGAGCAGCCATCAAATTAGCATGCATCTGATATGTTCAATGCATCAATTATACAACACAGCAGAGCTCTTTCCCTTTCCAAGGTACTGACTCCCAAATGCCAAACTCTGGAAATCATTCCAGACTATGAAGTAAGAGACACCCTCTGATGCTTGTTTGTTATTTAGAATCCAGATCCTGGCCAAGAATTTGCATTATCGAAGGTATGGAAGTAATCAGAATAAAGTACAGTGACAATCTTTGTTCTGCACTGCTCACCAGTCTCTGGAGATGACTTTACAAGAACAACCTTGTCCCCAAAGTTTCAGAATGGGTGTTATCAGCTGGACAGAACAGCAGACTTGTTATTTGAGTACAGGGCAGACAAAACACAAATTTATTCCTGTTGTTACAGGGCTTTCATCACAGAATCAAAACCCACAGTGTTTACCAGAAAAATCTACAGAGACCACCTATTAACCCATAAGCACAAAGGATGATACACATTTATAATACTTCTGAGCTTTGCTTACTAAAGCCTAATCAGTTCTCTAGCAAATCTCTTTGCACCTCATTGTGCTCTTCATGTGCAAATTTTTTTGCCTAACAGAAAAACTTGCTAACAGACTATAGTGTGTTTCAATGGAGAAGCCTGTTTCCTGAAACTAAAAGACACTGCCGTACCTAATATATTGGGGGGGGGGGCCGGGGGGAGGGGAGTGTCTCCCTCCTCGCCCCCCCCCCCCCCCCCCCCCCCATCCCGGCAAAGTGCCAATCTGCATGACAAAAAGTCTTCAAAATAATATCTCCAATAGATAATTGCTGTGCATTCACTTAAGTTGTCATATCACTAGGGTTTCAACACTGCTCTCTCCAAGCAGTAGTAGTTCTATTACAAGTATTTATCTGGAAGCTCTATAAACCTTTTAGAAAACTTAACCATACACAGGGGGCTAAATAAGCAAGTCTCCAGCGAGAATTTCCCTGCTTTACAAAAATGGAGAGAGTCACTCTAAACCTGAGAATCATAAATATTATTTTCAAGTCTTACTGTACCTGCTTTCTGGTTTTTGATTCTACAAGGGAAGAAGGCTGCCACAGTCACTCTGAAGCCAAAATGGCTAGAAGCGTACTTCAGTACAAAATAAAACTGTTTCACGCATCTACTCATGGGGCTCTAGAGACTGATATGTTGAAGAAAATAGCCAACTATCACACAGAAAATGGTTAAATAAGAAGTTAGTAATAACAGTTTTGTTCCTTAAACCCCGCATAAAGGTATTCTGAGATTTAAAAAGTATTTTTGAGATATCTGCTGAAACATGCCAAGTATTCTTTTTCCCCTCTCCTTTTCATTTTTGAATTGGATACAGGTCCAAAAAAAGATAGAATACAAAAATAAAATACAAAATACCCATTATTTAGTTTTGGCCTACTCACAGAAGCCACTCAATCTTTATTCTCTTAAAGTTATCATGGGATTGATGGGAATCACAATTACGGTAATAATACGTGGACACTTATGCTTGATACAAAACGGGAACCATTCTAACTCCAGGTATGCAAATACAGAACTCTTAAGGATGTTGGGCTTTGCTGCAACATGTGCTCCCTCTCCTGCCTGCTTTGAGTACCTTAGAACACTCTCAAGTTAATTTTTTAGTTTACATAACTGAGCAAAATTTCACAATATATATGACAGCTTCCATCAGTTCTTTATGTTCTAGATGGCTCTGGCAACCTTTTCCAGAGCTCCTGGTCATGCTGAGCGGTATTACTCAAAATAAAATCTCCATGACCAAATTCCCAGTGTTTACATTTACACTGACTGAAAAAGAAGTCCAGAAGCACACACATGCACAAACCCAAAAAGATTATTTTCACTTTGACAAATTACAAAAAGGATGTACAAGTATGCTGTGCGGGTTTTGCCAAGGTAACGGTATGAATTTCATGGATCCGTTTATTGCAGACAATCCATTCTCAAAGCATTTATTATGTTTTCCACAATCTCAAAAGCACACAACCTTTATATGTAAAGGAAGCGGACACTACTCTGGCCCCAGCCTTAGAGGAAGGAGGCATTATGGAGAAGCAGAGACAAAAAATTCCAAGCAGCTGACCTAGTCTTAGTAGCTTACATAACACATTAAGTCTTTTTGTGCCTTCGGCTAGTTCTTCCACTCCTCATCTTAACCATTCTCAAGAACCAAACCTCTTCCTGCAATATTGTGAGACCAACAAGCAAAAATCAAAGTCAAGAGCAGTGATGGAAGCCTTCAAATAAATACATGAAGGTGAGGAAGGATGAGAATTAACACTGCATGAGTTATTGCTGCATAATCCCCTACTGAGCTAAGTTAATAAAGTGGCAACCTGAATAAACCACATCTCTGGAGTTCTGTCTTTATTCCAGCACACATGGGACAAGCAATGGGAATATTTTTTAATCCATCAGGCATTCAAACCTCAAGGCAAACCATTCCGGTCCATCCCGCTGTGAAGTACAACCCAAATCCTGATAGAAAGAAACCTCAAAGGCATGTCTACTCTTATTGGGCCACAATATCAATGAGTTTTATTAATTTTTATGTAGAAAGCGTATGTGAGTGCATTTAAGCAAGTAATTCTCTGTGCATTTTGTGCATGCAAAATGGAAGCATCTTTAATTTCTGCAGTTCCACCTAAGTAGGTTAGGTCAGGTCAGTACAAGCAATTAATATGAATGAACAAGAAGTTCATAAAAGCAATTTAATTTGAATTAACAATTCATCTACTCCCAGCCTTGGCTACAGTGAAAAGGCTGCTACTTTTATCTATTAATATTTTTATTTATGTAACATCCACATGATAGAAGGTGGGTGTATGCAAGCATACTTCTACAGAGACAATTCCAAAATCAATGAAAGAGCAAAGAGTTTATAACGCAAATAAACATTAAAATATGTCAGGAAAAGTTGTATATTGCTTTCTTTTTCCAGATGAAGCCCTGAAGCCCTCAGTTCTGAACTAGTACTTTTCTAGGTAATCTAACATGTATTTCATATCTTAATATTGTACAATATATAAATAATATATATTGTTATATATTATATGCTAACTATATGGTGTGTGTATATATATCATATATTATTACATATTATATTCTAACTATATGCTATATGTATGAATCTTATTATATACAATGATTTATGTAATATTTATTTAAGCTCTTAACTACTTCCCTTAGCCAATCTTCATGAGATACCCTTACATGAGATCCTGAAACCAGGACAGAGCTGTATTATGGAAATGGAACGAATGACACAAAAAGTGGTGGAAATTCCAGAAATTTGAACTTGGTTATCTCCATTCAAACTGATGTAGGACAAGATGGCAGCCAGTATGTTATTAAGTACTCATTCACCAATATCTAGGATTTTCTATCTGCTCAGCTGTTATAACACAACTCCAAACCCAGGAATGAAGATCTTAGACCATAGTTACAATTGCTATGGAAACTGGTCTCTTAATATCTTTGCATTTGGCACATCTGTCTTATTTTGTCTGCAATTTTTGAAGCAGCAACCTGCTGGCATATAACACCAAATGATAGAAATAAATGAATAGAGAAAGGCAGGGTGACTGAGACAACATTTGAAACAGGAGAATTCTCTCAAAGTTTGCTGAACATAAATGGAAACACTTTTTTCCAGGCAACTTCAGTGAAGGACATACCATCCCTGTGAGTGGGAATGTACACAAGAAGCGAGTGACAGGGGCAGGCAGCCAAGGGTTTAGCTTTCTGATATGTTTTGTTTCTTTTTAGGTTACTACATCAGAGACTGAAGCAATCAGTGAAATCAGGCAGGAAAGTCTGAAACAGAAAACAGTCCTCCATACCGATTTACAAAAGCAGGTACTGCTCATACTGTATCTGCCTCAAAAAAAGTAGTAACAACACTCGGCAGTTATTGCTGCACTTTACAATTTTGAAGTACTTTGCAAACATTAATTAATTAGTCTCACAACTCCTCTTTCAGGCAGGTAATTAGCTTGATTTTATTTAAAAAACCCTGTAACATGAAGAGGTTAAGTGACTCACTGCGAAGTAGTGAAGGTGCTGGGATTCAGCCTTGGTTCACTGTTTCAGGCTCAAGCAAATATTTCGCTGCTATCATCTCCACAAGGTCCCTCTTTGTGGCCATCTCCTTTTTTCATTGAGCTCTTCCTTTCTAGCTAGCAGATACCTAGTAATTTAAAAACACATAAAAGACTAGATCCAGCACTAAAAGTGACAGTGTAACCTCATGCAGTTACTGAGGTGAACAAAATTGGATCAGTTTACAGATACCGGGCAGAAAGTATTTTAGCCTTGGTTTAAGTCATACACTGGAGTATTAATCAGGAGTGGCTAAAAGCCATAACCTGGAACAGTTAATACTAATATTAACTATTCTAGCATCACATCAGGGGATATGGACACCCACGGCAGTCCATTCTGTTAGATTACAACTGGTCTGGCTGAAGCTTGCTGAAACTAAGGCATTTTCTGTAACATTTTGGAATGAAAAATAGCCATTTTCTGATAAGATTCCATTTCACTGGAAAATTTACAACCAGAGTCTTTAGGCAAACCATTAGAAACAGACACTATCACCTGATGTTCCTGTGCATTGCTGTATAAACTTGCAAAGATTTTGTTTGGTTTAGATAAGCATCCATAAATCCCACATTTGTTTCCAAAGGATTTCAAGTCTCAGTTGTAGTGTAGACAAGATGTTCCCTTTGCATTGCAGCCAGGAAAGACTTCACATACCACTTATTTATTGCTTTCACATAGAAAATACCATATTCTGTCTTTAGTGATCAAATTCAGACATAATTTGGGGGAAAAGTATGGAACTCTTTAGAGCTGAAATGGTGCAGTTTTCCCTTTCTGGCTCAGAAAGCCAAGTTTAGCATGAATCTTCTACATGGCAGCTGTTAGGAGTGCTTTGGTAGAAGACACAGAAACCCTCGTCTCCCAGCTGCTACTGTTCCCTATACTGTGTTGAAGGATACACAGACTATTTTCACTTATGAGCTCAAGCAGTTACCCTCCCTGAAAGAGTGTGTAATTTACACCATAATTTTTATTACCTCCAGTACGTAGAGTCTCTACATAGGTCACCTGCTGGACTCTGGATTGATGTCACACGATGTGGCTAGACACAGACAAACCATGCAATATAACGATACTGCACTTTAATTGGATGAATTACTATTTATGTCAGTACTGTGTTCTGCAGCTCTATGACTATAGGGCATTGATTGAGATGAGAAACACAGCTGATTTATGTGGTCACTTTTTAATATGGACCGAGATTAGCCTTCATTACAAATATAGCATTGTAGCGGTTCCCAAAGCTGTTCAAGCAAGTGGAACAGATGCCAGCCTTCATGCCCAGCATCCACCAATATACCTTTGCTATAAAACAAAACAGGTAGTGTTGGGCAGGATGGGGTCGAAATGAAACTATTTTTCAGTTTTGTTTGTATGCATTTTCACTATTTGAAATCAGGAATCAAAACGTCCACTTAGAAGTCACCACTACAAATGAAGCCATGTTATTTCCTTACCTTGATTATTCCCCCTCTTCCATTTCCCTCCATGTAAAAACTATCCTACCCCATCTACCTTCCACAAGAGGAAAATTATTTTTCCCCCTCACTCATATACCTTCTACTACCACTTCCAATCTTTTGAAGTGAGATAGGCTAAACCTTACTTTAAGTCCCTTTGACAATATCTGTCAATCTGGACCTTCCATCTTCTGCGGAGAAGTTCTCCATATTCTGCAGAAACAAGCAAGCTACTTCTTCACCCTCTTCATTTGGGAACAGACAGACTCCAGGCTCTAGCACCCTGCTGCTGGATGACATTCTCTTCCCTTTATTTTTGTGCCAAACGACAGGACAGAATTCACTGTGGTACTGCAGGGAAAAATATATGGTAACAAGTGTGTTAGGAAATTCATTCAATAAGTTGTCATGTTTCAGCAACACTTATCTTCCTGAGGGCTTATAGAATTGCCCATTCCATTGGCACTTAAATGTCATGTTACCCATCATAATATCCTTGTTATCATCCTCCAAGTGCTTCCTTTTCTTCATCTCAGTGGTTCTGAGGCAGGTAAGGTTTATATATGACCCCTGCATTACGGTTTTAACTCTTCCCTCAAACAGAGCATTAACTTGCCTGATCACAATGAGATTTTCTTTCCCCATTTTCTTTTTGGATTGCAGCAACTGTGTCTACACAATTCTGTTTACAAATGAAACTCTCACAAGGGCAAATTCCCATTCCTATGCATACTGCCTCGGCCTTGAAACAGTTTGAGGGGTCCTGAAATCATCCTGCCAAAATTCAGGGGCAAAACCAACTGTAACATTTTTGCTGTTATTCTCACATAGTCAGCATCCCAACTTGAAGCTTGCCAACAAATAACCCACATACAATTGTCCCTCCACATGCCTCTGTATCTCTCTAAAAATTCTTTAGCAGAAGACATGCATCCATTTATATAAATATGATAATACATCACCAAGCCAGGCACTGAGGCAATATGCGGCCCTTTGCCAGGAGGGAAATACGGATCTGGGAAAAAGAGTTGTGCATTTTTCTCCAAATGCAGAGAATACATGGTTTTGAAAAGAACCTTCTTTTACAGAATTTAGTGACAGGATGAGCCAGCTGGGGAATGCCTGAACTGAAACAATTTACCCAGTAAACACTAAAAAAAAAAAAAAAAAAAAAGAAACAAACAAAAAAACCCCTCTGAAATAACCCTACAATCAAGCCAAAGATGGAAACAATTACTGGATAGGAATGAAGAGTTTGAGGCAGTACCAAAGATAGAAAAGAGTTCTCTGCAACAATTTAATAAACCTAACATTATTCCTGCTATTTAATATCCTAACATCTTTTTGGGGAATATAAATTATTCAATGTTCAAGTGCCTTGTAATTTGATTTAAATGATGAATGAAAAAAATACTTTAATTGTAAAATATATTTTGTATGCATCACACAGAAACATCAACCAACTTACTGAAACAGGCTCTCAGGAGAACTGTATGGCTCAGAAGATTGCTAATGGGATGTGGTGTCCTTCATCATTAAGATCATGAGTTGAATCCAGAACGTGTTGGAAGCAACTGGAAATGGTTTCTCAATGTGGCTAGAAATTCAAAACAGTTATTAGTTCCCTTCATCACATCCTCCCCCTTTTTGTTCAGGAACATCTGTAACTCCTGGTGGAGGAACAAGGAAAATTTTCAGCACTTCTTGACATTTTTTTCAAGGTTGACCATACTACTGGACTCCTTACTTCATCCTTGGCCATGCTGCTAATCTCATACCTGTCTTCCATGTGCTCAACCCCACTATGGTACGCGTACATAATTCTTGATCAATTGGATGTTCAGCAAGCTTATCAGGGGATACCCAAGTGGCATCAGTGCCCAGCTGGCCAGACACGATGTTAGTGATCACTACCTTTTCAGGGTCCTTTCTTACTTGCTTACAAACACAGTCCCACAGTCCGACAAACTGCAGTTGATCACTTACTTCCTTTTTCCCCGGTCCCTCCACAGGGGTATTTCGATGGCAGGATGAACTGGATCAGAGCATTGCTCCACAGATACCTCCATCAGCGGATCCCAAAGCCACCCTCCTTTGCCTAGGGTGGTGTTTATAAGCGGCACAGGCCCACCCATCCCTCAGCAATGCTCTCCTTTGAGCCACCAGCCTGTCGGTCTGCTTGATCACCGTAACTGGGGAGACCTGAGAGGGCTCCTTTGTCGATCTGCCCAAGCCCCGCCTCGGGCCCAGCATAGAGGACCTTCCTCCAAGGCTGCTCCTCCAGCTGCATCCCCAGCAAGCCCCCCTTCATGGCCTTCCTCCCTTCTGTTTCTCCAGACAAGCCCCTTCGCTTTTTTCCTCATGTCTCCTCACACGCCTCACGTCTCCTCACACGCCTCCCGCCTCCTCACACGCCTCCCGCCTCAGCAGCTGCAACTGCCCCTTCCAGAACAGACCAGGGAGGAGGCGCCACATCGCCGCCTCTGATTGGCTGAAGCCTTGGCGGGAAGGGGGCTGTGGTCAGCCATTACAGAGTCGGCGGGAAGGGGGCTGTGGTCAGCCATTACAGAGCTGGCTGGAATGGGCTGGGCATGGGGTGGGTCATGGCCTCCTCCCACACAGGGCAACCGCCCGCTGCCCGAGCAGAGGCCTGATCTTTTTCATAAAAATCAATATACTACACCTGCGTTTATCTAAGGGAATCTTGGCAGGTGCTGGGTGATGGCGTCACTTGCTTTAACAGTCTAGGACTGGAAAGTCTCCTTTTGGTTATGATCGTTCCTTTCATGCACCACACTAATTCTTAATGTTTTCTACATAAAACTGTATCCAGAAAATTTTTGCTCTTGCTTTTCTTATTGGTTCTTCTTCTTATTGGTTTAGTGTATCGAATGCTCAGGTGATAGCCAGGAGACTTCATGGCAATTCCTCATCTCGCCACCGATCTGAACTGTGCAACTTTGAGAAAATAAGTTTACGTTTGTAGCTTTGTTTGCTGCATGCAATTCCTTTGAAGCAGAAATTAACTATCTCTGAAGTTCTTTGTACAACAGATCTTCAACCTCTGTTGGATTTTTGATGCAGTATTGTAATACAAATAATAGTGATTGGTTGGTTTGTTGGTGGTTGTTTTTTTTTAACAGTACCTGTGATCACTGCTTACTAGTTTTACCTTTTTCTGATCTCTCCATTCTCTTTAAATCTCTATTCTGAAAATCTGTAAAAAAACATCATAAAAGCCAATGTCCATGCAAAAATGTGCAGATAAACTATTGTCCTTGAGATGAATGCACAACACAAAAAAAGGGGGCAAGGCAGGGGCAATAGCTTGTACTAGATTAATTGATAAAGCTTAAAAAAGTGTACTGGATCTCAGAGGCATGGGCATGAGTCAATTGACCTAATAAAAGTTGCATTTTACCCGGAAAGCTTACCCTCTTTTGTATCTCAGACCATCACTGCAGTACTGATGGCATTGTCAGCTCATAACACTCAGCAGTCTACCTACCTGTGTCGCACACATCAATGGAAAAGTTTTAAAACCCGAACATTCCCATTTATATAAATGAAGGAATTTCATACTGTATGAGACCTTACAAAGACACCTTTTAAAATCTTTAAAACTCTCTGGCTTCCTTATTAAGATGCTCTTTAGAAACACAGAAACAAATGGCCATTCAGGGGAAGACACACGGCTTGCCTGAGGCAAACTGTGATTAAATGACTAAAATCAAAGACTTTTAGTTGAAGAATGACTCAAATAGATGAGAGAGAGAGAGATGGAATAGTTTAAAGCTAAGATTTTACAGAATTAGAAACATCATTGTTATAAAATACGCTGAGACAAGCTTAGCAGAGCTCCTCCAGTGTTTGCCACTGAGAGAACCACCAAGATCTCTTGCAGGTTTTGCAGCTTTCAAACAGCAATGTCTAAGACCACCACAGGCTTGCAAAGTGAGTCAGACCATGCCTTCTCTCAAACTCTGTATTTCTCCACTAGCAAGAAGACATTTAAACATCCAGCATCACTTCAAAAAGGCTGCACCAGCAATTTAGATAGAAGCCATGCATTCTTTTGGATGACAAACACAATCCATGTGTTTGTTTCTTATAAAAAAATATGAGTTTTTCTTTACAGGATGTGCAACAGAGAGAAAAAAAGACTTAAAATACTCCCTGTTAACAGTAAGGTTAACATAAGATATATTTCTGTTAAACTCCACAGGTATCTAATGATGAATAGAAAAAACAGAGAACACGAAGCACAATTTCCAGAGCAATATACTGAATGTTTTACAAATATCATTAAAGCAATTAAATACTTTTAACATATTTCAGAATAATTTTGTAATTTGGAATACAAAAGTGTAGCTAAATTTACTATCACAAATGCTTTGATGATAGTAAGTATGCTAACAAAGTTTTTAATGGGAAGAAAAGGCAACCTTTGTTTTTTTTCTTAATTACTGCACCACAACATCATCCTGAAACACACTTCGACACTTCAGATTTCCAGTGAGGTGTACACATTTGAGAAATTACTACAATGGGCACAGCAGACCTTGTTTTCATATAGATAACATATTCAGCATCAAACAAATTTATTGTCTCTGTTTCTGTAGATCTGTAAGTTTCTTGCAGTTTTCCTTTCTGTTAGAATTTCAAAGAAAGAGCCAGATAGTATACAGCATACGGGCAGAACACGTACAATTTTACTACTACGCAATCATCAGGAGCTTTATTCTAAATTGGTAAATATAATTTCAGAGACATTGTGACTTTTCATTGTCACTTGGTTTTCAACTTCAAAGGTGTAACTTCAAATTAAAAAAAAAAAAAAATTACCTGTAGAGTTTGTGCACTGCAAAGCTTCTAGTAGTGACTTTTATTTATGTATATTGGGTAGAAATAAAAGATTAAGAAACTAGGTGACACAGGAGTAAGTGAACAGGAATAATTTGAATATAGTAAGACTAAACCATAACAAATGTTTTTAATGATTTGCAAACGGCTTAAAGAGAAAGGAGATTAATTTTACTGCATAGACTTGTATAAGGCAGGAAGGCTGGTGGGGTGGAAGTTGGGTTTTAGAGGAGGAGTTGTAGAAAACTTTCTAATGCTTCAAACCTGATTCCCTTGTGCTGCCTTGCACCTGCAGCCTGCAAAAGCACTACACATTTGGCTTTCTCCATTTAGGTAACTTGGCTGTAGCAGTCTCCAAATGATTAATATCACCTTTGTACAGATACAAATAAATACATCAGCTGCAATGAACTGAGGATTGAGAACCCTGAAATGTAATTAGCTACTTGCATGCTTTTTACCAGCAAATATTAAACTACAGAGCAAACAGAAATAAGGACAAAACAGAACCATGCAACACCATTACTCAATAAAAAATGATGCGTTTATAACCTCATTACTCACATTTTATAGTTGTGGATGCTGAAACACAGAGAAGTGGTTGTGCAAGGTCATACTGGCAGAGTTTGGAACAGAAACCAGGCATCTCATTCCCTATTCTGCTCACTGTTTTATGAATTGCTTTTTTTCCTTCCCCCCCCCCCCCCCCTCTTTTTTTTTTTTAAACATAGATAGATCACCATAGTAAACTTATGAAAAGGCCTTGTGTGACTCACAGATAAGTATGGACTTAAGCTGCATCTCCTGAGCTTCATTTGCAACAATAGAATTTGTTGATTTCAATAAACCATATGTGGAAATAACATTAATGTTAACAGAAATATATAGAAATCTTTATGGTAATGTTCTGGTCTCTCTGAACTCAGTGATAAAACTTCCATTGTGAATAAATTTCACTCACAAAATTGGATTTGAACCTTTGTATCTTATAAATTGTCTCATCTGAAAGCAAACTGCTGCCAACAAAAATCCTTCCATCCACTCCAGTGAAGTCTGGATCTGCTTCCGAATGAGGGAGAGTGGAAAAAAGCATAACAACACATCTTTTCAGCTGGGTCTTCACGAGGACTCATTTGTTAGTGATTCTTTTCTTTTTCAGTGTGCCTCTGGAACATCAAGTGATGCCACTGGAGAAAGAAAAGCAAAAGGAGAATGTATGTTTACCTCACTAAGTCACAATAAAATTAATCTTTTTCTATAGAAAAAAACTGGGGGGGGGGGGGGGGGGTCCTTCCTCTATAGCTTCCTTATAATTCCTGTTTTTCTGCAGGTAAGGCCAGATGGTTTTGGACTCAAATGCTACCAACTTGTTTGACCAAAGGTGGTTACATGATGTCCCTTTCAAACTCTAGGATTTATATGGTGTAAAATGTATATGGCTGTGACTGTTTACCTTTTCACTGTTTTAAAAATGCGTGTGCCATTGCGCCTGAATACAGTTTTAATCAAAGAAGCATTAGCATGAGCCATGCCTGGGTTTGAACAGATTCAGGCTGTACTCCAAAGCCCTGTACATCTCCCACAGGCTCATGACTGATCTGAGGGAGAGCAGGAGAGTAAACTGTTAACTTTATCTTAATCCAGCTGTGAGAGAAACTTGGCAAGTAAAATGACTAAAACTGTCTAAGAAACAATGAACTGTGCTCTTTTTTTTTTTTTTCTTTAAGCAAACAAACAGAATTTCTGGGTCTTCTCTCAAATTAATGCAACTAGAAGTGACTCCAATGAAGTCCATGGCATGTCACCAGATTTTTTGTGTTGTCAGAAATCTATCAGAACAGGTCTTTAATTCTCTCTAGTTCAGTATTAGAGTGAAAATAAGATATAGATTTGGCTTTTTAATGAGACCAATCCTTACTCCTAGAATCAGGTCAGTGAAAATGTCAGAGGCAGTGAATGCTGAAGTTCATCTCTTCTAAAACTTAGAAAATCCATATGTTATCTCCATAGATAAAATTTTGTTCCTATTATGAATCAGATTATGAACCTGACTTTGCTCCAGTGGGGAAATCATGTCACCTGCTATGACAGCAGAATATCACCATAATAAACAAAAGTCTCCGATTTGGCACAGCCCTAGAAGATGCTCACCGTGAGACATTCTGAGAATCCGTTCACTAGGACTGTAGAAAGCCCAGTCCAGACCACTAACATCAACAAAACAGCAAAACACAGTATTCGCACTGGTTTTTTTGCCAGACAAAACACACCGCGGTATGGCAATTATTACTTTATGGTAGACAGCAAGCTTGTGCCACCAAAAATGCCATCATTCTTCACAGGTATTATTCTGACTTAGTCAGCAGTCCCAGATCAAAGAGGGTCAATTAAGGAGTGTTTGATGACACTGGCAAATGTGTAGAGACCCACTTAGTGATATAATTTGTGGGCCTGACAAACTAAAAGCAATGTCTGTGGAAGCAACAAAGTAGGGCCACATTCCAGTCAAAGGTTAAGATCAGAAAGAGTTGCTTTTAGAGTGAAGAACTGCAAAACATCTAAATGAACTTCGTACATCTGAGGTGGTTTTCTCAAACTACTTAAACTAATAGATTACCCTCACGATACAAATTTGTAAGAAATAGGGCATTTACAATGATTCCCTTCAAGTCTGGAATTACTTCCCAAGTCATGCTGACCTGGATTAAATTTATTTAACCTTTTCTCATTCTGCAAAATCTTGCTCTTTTTCCTTGGCTGCATTTGTATGCATATATGTGTTTTCTTGTGTGTTGTGTGTAGGTGGGGCCAGAGAGGCAATGGGCAACCTCAGGTATCCCTGACAGGTTTCTCAGGTAGGTTCATTTTTTAGGACAACCTATCATTCCTTCTAAATTTTCCCATCTTCAAATAATGATCTACCTGCAAGAGACCCTTCTGACAAAATGAAATGTTGGAAAAACAACAGGAAGGTTTAAAAAAAAAAACCAACAACAAAACACAAATCACCTTGGAAACTTGCAAGCTAGCATGCGGTGTATATAAATATTTATGTTTAGCATGCTTCACCGCTCAGCCAGCATTTAACCAAGCTATGCCTAAAAAGGTTTTTAATCCACATAAGTTAGTATTTCTAAACCTTTGATTATCTTTGCTGAACTCCCTGTGTATTTATATTTTTGTCTGGTGATAACATGACTAGAAATGATTGCACCTTCTAGCATGTGGTCGTGAGATTCATTTTTAAAAAGCTAAATACCTACCTGATCTTTTACATCCTGCAGATGTTAATGGAGCTCAGACTGGTATTAGTACTTTCTGCTGCCAAATGACACTGCAAACTTTGTGCCTCTTTCAAAATAAATCTGATTTCTAATTTTGTTGCCCTTTGTCACCTTTGGCAATATCTTATCCTGCAAATAGCTCAACTCAAAGCCAGGTGCTTAGTTGCAAAGTAAGGTCCTTTACAACATAAGTGTCACAGAATCTGAAATTTCCTTCCTCTATGTCCGTATTATTTCTTTGTCCTTGCAACACCTGAGGTTGTTCAGTGAGTGGAAGAACATAGCACCATAAACTGAGAAGAGAATGTCAGCTGTCAGTGCAAATATCTTGGATTTGTTTCTTTGCTTGCATGTACTGGGAATACTGAATTATATTTCAGTTTTATTGGCAGCTGTTTTATTTTGTATTTACAATGACCTAGATTGCCAGTTTACAATCTGCCCGCAAAGCAGCTGAAACATAGCTGCACTCTCCCAGAAGAAGACTTTGGGAATCATCTGGCAGGGACAAACAGTACAGCACCATAAGCACATGCCTCTTCTAATCCTTCCAGTTCCTACAGAACTAGGGAACAAAATATTGCTATAATGTGCCTAAACTTAGGATTCAAAAAAAAATGTAGTAGTCCAGGAAATAATGCTTATGCGAGCACATAACATGGAGCTTTGACTTATTTTGAGAAACATAGCACACCCAGCACTAACATAGATTAGGAATTTAATAGCAAGCTATTTGCTTTCCTCCCAAGATTTTGCAAGTGCAGGCATAGCTGCAAAGACTGATCCATGTTTATATTTTAAAGATGTTAGAAAGGGATCTGCAGTTTGAAAAAGTCAACGGAATTATATCAAACATTGAATTTCCTAGCTTTTACTCACTTTTTGATGCCGATGTTTTTCAAATCTGAAAGACAATGTGGGTGGATTCACTGCTTGCTTCAGAACAGTTGTGTGTTTTTTTTTAAAAAAAGACTCCACTACCCAAATCTTTCTCTCTCCAGTGCTCACAAAAGAAACTAAACAAAACTATTCTGTAACATGCTATAGAACAGAATATCACTGCCGCCATCTCTGGCTCTGAACCAGGAATTCATAGTAACACCTTACATAAGCATTATTTTCATTAACAGATTGATAAAGACAATGTCAAGTCCAAGAACAACCCTGACAATAAAATTGCTGCATCATCCTATTATTAGCACCACAATCAGTCAAATGCTGAAAGATTTCTAAAGGAATTTTGGGATCAGTATTTTGTCAGCACTATACTAATGATGGCAATTCATGGCCACTTCAATCACACATTTAGGTTTTTTCTTTCAAGGTAAAGTATTTGCCTTTGTTCTTTCATCCTTGTATCTTACATTGTCGTCCACTCTAGACACAAAGTTATTGAAAAAAATAAAGTTTCCTTTCAAGATCCCCATCAAGAAAAAGTTTTCCTTTTCCTGTTGTCCAAGTCCCTCTGTATAAATGAAATTCAGATTTGTATAGAAAGTGAGAATGTACTATGGACACCACTCTAATCCTTTTTAACCGTATTTTAAGGGTGATATAAATAGCCTTGCTAAAACAACATCATCTTATTTGACATGATCATTCAGAGATGGAACTTTTGTACATGAATTTCTTTGAAGGGAGATGCTTCCCCAGAGAACGCTGGTCAAATTCTGTCCTGCTTGTGTTCAACTCCTAGTTATTTTGGTGGTCACGTGTGCGAGTCCTATATTCACCCCCATACAAAAAGGCATCGCTTACCTGACCACTTAATCGTTTTGCAGAAGATATATGGTACACAGGCAGCTTGTGCAGTCCCCTCAGCATAAGAAACAATCTGCGCAAATCTTTTGCTTTCAGTTCATAAGGAAGGAATACAAGATAGCAAAGCCACAGATACTACAAGAAAAGGATCAGAAAGGAGACATGACCTCAGGAGTGAGTGAAGACCAGGGAAGATCATGAAGATGCATAGAAGTTACATTTTATGCATACATATCTCAACCTAATTTATCAAGCTATGTACACTCATGTGCATTTCACCCAAAGGCTGAGTATTTTGAAGAAAGAGTTGTGCTTCATTTTGAAATATAGTGATTGATTTTACTACATGTGTCATTGTGTGAATAAGAATGAAAGAGAAATCTGGTCTGCAGGACAAGGTAAAACACTTCCTTCCAATAAAAATGATGAAAATATTTAAGTGATGCATTTCTGTGATACACATGATGTTCTGTCTTCTGGCATGAAGGAAAAATTCTCTGACGGACAAGACATTACAGAAATGTGCAAGTTTGTATGAAGTACAAGGAATTACATGGGCTGTCCACCTTCTTCCCATGTAGCTCCACCTGTGAACTGGTGTTTGGGATGAAGTTCTCATAATCTCTGTCCACTGGACTAACAAGATACTCAATTTTCCCAGTAGATGTGCCTTGTTTGTTTAATTGATTACCTTCTCTAAAAGGTAAATGTGTACTACTCTTGGAAGTCATTCATAGTGAGGAAATCCAACACCTATTACGGAGTTTCTGCTGAAGTCAGTGAGTTCAGTACAAGAACAGAACGAGCCTCTGTGGGACCAGTCTGATGATCCAGATGAGATAGCGCCTCTGTGTGAGGAATAAATAAGTGTATCAAAAAACCACCATGAGAACTCTAATCAACATCTTCCTCTTGTATAAAGAAAAGCACTAACAAAAAAAATATGCTGCATGCATAAACAGGTAACCCTGCAAATGAAACGCTTTCTGATTTTTTAATTCAAATTACTAACAACATACACAACTTACTAACAACTTACACGAGGAGTGCATATACTCACAAAGACTTGGAATATTTTTTTTTTTTTTTGCATTAACACTTTATATTTTGCACTTCATTATATCATAATTATGCATTTTTACAAATTGAATTAAAATTATAGAAATAAAATGACCAATATACAATAATTCACTAAGACAGAAGTTACATATGAAACTAATGGCCTCTCCTTTCTCTTTTCTTCCTTTCCACATTTGGGAAAAAAAAAAAAAAAAAAAAAAAAAGTAAGTCTTAGAACTCATCAAGCACCCTAGGCTAAAGTCTAAGTTAATCCCTGATAAAAAGTGCTCCCTTCAGAGCCTTTGCTTAGGAAATGATTGAAGCGTATCTAAGTGATACAGGAGTCAGTATGCATCAAATGAGGTTGAATGACCAAATCATGAAATCAGGAGGTTATCTAAACCCATCATGCCTGCACCTTCCACTGTACTTACATCCTTCCTGATAGAAATGCATCTTTACCTGCTCCAAAACACTTCCAGCAACAGGTATTTCACAAAATTTCTCTCCTTCATAAAATGATGGAAATGAGATGCAGAAAAGACCTAAATGGAACCAGAAATACAGACTTTCAGGCAGATGTCACATTGGGGTGCAACAGGGAAAAGCCATCAGAGCAGGTGTGAGTGGAGCCACTCCAGAAGACCTCCTTCAGCTTTGACTTGCAGTAAAACCAGGCAAAAGAGTCTTTCAGGCTGTCTCCCTTCCCTCTGTCCTCTCCACTTCTGATTACAATGAATGCTTCTCCTCCGTATCAGTATTGGTTTCTCCAGACAATGTTATTGAGTGGCTAAAAGGATGAATAAAAGCAAGAGCAAAGAAAGGTTAATACTACCGCACAGGAGAAAAGATACCATTAGTAGGTGTATTGGGTTGTAGTTAATTAGCTGGCAATAAACAAATGTCCATTGCCTGTGAGCTTAATACACAAATATTTAATGAATTCTTATTTTCAGACACATATAGTCACGATCACAATCATTAATCCAAGAACCGTGTTTCATTATTAGGTCAACAATCTACATAAAAAGGGTCACTCATTCTTGCTTTTGATGCAGTTGGCTTAGCCCTTGCACAGTGATTCTAGGCTATTTGGTTAAGTGAGATATCAAAATGCTTTGCCTGACATTCCAGTTCTGTCAGGATCTCTTGTAATATTTACCTCCCGATGCAGATGAGTGTGTGCGAGGGAAAAAAATTGCAGTTCTAATAATATACATTGTCTTCTCCATTACACAGAAAATCCTTAAGAACCACCACTTCTGCTTTAATACCTCATAGGGATTGCCGCACTGAGAATTAGTGACTGCACAGTGCAGAAACCAATCCCTGGATGTGCTCTTTGGGGACCTGATGGAAACGAACATATATCAGAAGCTGGAAAGACAGAAAGAAAAGCTCTGTACAACAAAACCTGTATTCACACTAAAAGCAAGAGATAATACCTCTTAAGTTCTTTGTTTGGAAATCACCACGGTGCTTGCAGTGTCACAGTAGTTCTGCAGCTTGCAAAAATCATTAAGGTTAAAATTAATCACAATTAAACTTCAAAAAATTATATGGTGGTACAGAATACCAAATAAAGACAAGAAAATTAATATAAATTAGTACTATTCATTATCCCAGTCTGTAGCTGGAACGTGTCTCTGTCGACATAGTGATGGTAACAAGCCATATTGAGCTTCCTGGAGAACAAAATGTAATCTAGAAGTGATGCATGTGAGAAGAGAATCAATCAAGAGGGTCTTTCTTTGATGAGTCCCTTCTTTCCATTTGAGCACTGAAATTTATTCCTTTAACATCACATAGTTCCTACATCTCAGCACCCAGTTTTCCAAGTATCCGTAGGTCCAATTCGCTGCAGCTAGAATTCACTTTTCCTGCCAGGCTGACCAAAGATATATTCAGAAAGCTGAACTTGGGACATTTCTATTTGCATCATATAAATCTGTCTGGTTTGATTCACAAGGGTTGTAAAAACCGGGCTCAGCACAGGATATACTCTGGCTCCCACTGATCCAAGTTTTTCACAAGCATTCACACACACAAACTCCCGATCACCTCTCATAACTACATCAACAACTAACAAGCCTCAGATTTTCATTTTGACTGCCTCCTCCAGCAGTCACGGTTCAGACAGAAGCATACCCAGTTTCTTTCTGCTACACCTGAACCATGATGTTCAGCCAGCTAGTAATTGCTTCTTTTGTGGATCATTTGCCTGATCGCTCTCATCTCCAAAGGCAGAAAAAAAATTTCTTTCCTGATGGATAAAGTCTGTACCAAAGAGGGGGAGACAAAAGTTCCCATGACTATTTAACGACTTCGCCTAATGACTGGCACAGTCACTAGTGAAAGCTCCAGCACCTAATCGTCCCCAGTGATTGCTTTAATATTAGGCTAGTAATTCAGGCTTATTTTTGCTGTATTTCTCTCTGGCACAAAAAACAGATGAGATTAATAGCTTACTTGGTCTCTCTCTCACCTAACATCTCTCCCTCCAAGAGGGGCCTACCGCTTTCTGGAGAGAGTTAATCTTGTCAGATAGAGGAGCTGAGCAAAGCTATTACACACCTGTGAGCTGCACAGTCTCCTGATGAAAAGGGAGATTTGAATGCCTGCAAGAAGGTAAGAAATGAGCTTCTGTCTCCTGCGTGCTGCTGGCTGACTATTCTGGCTGCCAAGCTCTTCATAAGGAAGCCATTGCAACCCTACCTAGATCTTTTTTTTTTTTTTTTCTTTTCTGAAATCTGTTGTAGTCTTGTCTGGGAAATCCTATCAGATCAAGGTATGTTTGTGGATATGTGCATATCCAGTCTGTGATCCCTGGTACAACTGCCTGATCTTAGTTTCTATTTTTTCTACAGTATCAAGAACAAGGAGCTTGGCATGCCCAGAAACAAAACTTTCAACTCTTAGGGGACTCCATGGGCAAAATCTGAAGCACGTAAGAATTCCACGCATGAACAAGATAGGTAATTTGTCACAGGTCAGGGAGAGGGTTGTCATTATCTTCAGTTTAAGCACCAAGGAGACAGTTGGGATTTACACATCTATGTCCTCTTCAGGACACAACCGTAAAAAAATCCAAGCTAAACTTCTAAGAAGACCAAAAGAAGTCACCCTCTGGTTCCAAATTATGCTCTATAGATAGGCAGAGATAGAAAATCAATAGGCAGAGATGGAAAAGAGGCAACAGGCGTAGGCAGGCAGCATTAGACAAAGCATAGCTTATTAACTTTTAAAATATGCCTTTTTACATTGGTTCTGTTAGATTTTGCACTTCACATTAAATGCTGAACCCTTGCAAGATTTGTTCTAAACATTTGTAATCTTAAGTCTACATATTTCAATAACAATATTGCGTAAGAATGATAAAAATATAGATTTTGCAATTTTATGTTTAATGAAAAGTCTAAAGTTGAAGAGCTATGTTATGATCTATGGATTTAAATAAAAACAAAATATGCGACTGTTTGGCAATTTTAGAGTCGAAGTTTCTAATGTCCACCTATCTCTGCAAATCCTTAGCTGTGAAAATTGATCTTTTTTACCTTTGACACAAAAAGTAACCATGGTCAGGCACAGCTTCACAAAACTAACATTAAAAGAGGGGTGAAACAGCCACCACCTACACAAAAATGACTATTGCTGCACATATAGTAATCAGTTGCTCATCCAACTATACTGTGCAAATACAGCTATGTGATACGCATATGCAAATGTTGGTCTTTTCAAATTCAAATACATGCACCTGCAAACTTTTTTTTTTTAGAGGTCAGCTGAAAATATTGGCTGTCTTGCCTAAGGAGCTCAGACTTTTTCAACACGTATCACATATTTCTGCAATTATTCACCAGACTATCTTGCCCTTGTTTTCCAAATCACTCCTTTAAATTAAACTAGCAAGATTACAAGGCAAAATATCATTAACAGATAATAGAATGTCCAAAAAGGAAATTAATACGAATTACAAATAAGGAAGAGAAATAGGAAAATCTTTTTAGGGCTATATTTTCTCTTGTCATATACTGTCTTTTGTCATGACATTACAGAGCTCAATCAACATCAGAAAGATTAAAGGCCTGCTGTCGTATTCCCCACTTCAAACACTTCAAAATGTGGAATACATCCAGTAAATGATTAAAAGTTGCATCTTCCACTGCAACTGCATCTGGTTTTCACAGTGCCCTTGCAATTTACAAATATTTCTGTGTATGTATGTATGGAAAATCTCTTTGGCAAGCACTCAGGTACTAGGTAGGATGTGTTAAGGCCAAGGTGCTTGCAGGGCACCAACTGTAAGAGAAGTTTGACCATTTGCAGTTGCATGTTGTAATACAAGGACATCTGAAGCAAATTTTGTCTTCAAGAGTACATGCTGCTTCTTAAAAATGTCCTTGAAAATATCACAATCTAAGCGAACAGAATGGCTACTCAAAAATAAGATGACTCAGGAGGAAATATTATCATTTCTATCCTGAGGCAATAAAGTTTACTCAATAACTTCCACTTTGTCTAACCTCTAAACTATTTCATAAGTGCTGGAAACATTCTTTTCAGCAACAGGAAGAAAATGGGAATTTAACTAGACTTCATTCATAGTTAAAATATGTGGAAAAAAATATAATCTTTGCCCTTTTTAAACACCTAATAAGGACGAAATCTCTAGGAAAGAACAATTCATGCAAGGAAATCTCAAGCCTTTTCATGTTTCATGCACCAGTTTTCACCATAGAAGTGAATCTTTGAAAAGGTTCCCTGTTGTGTCTTCGAAATTTTTGCCAGGGGAGGTATAACAACAGTCCAAAGCAAGGTGGCTAGACCAGCAGTGCTTCCAGCAACTGCCGTATAGAGTTACTGGGTGTTAATCAGAAAACCCCTGCAAGAGTCACCAGCAGTATCCTCAAAAGTCAGAAATTTAAGAGTACTAGGGGGGAAAGTTTTGACCTAGCAAAAGGACAGCAGAGACAATACAAGGCTTGATTAAACACTGCAATAAAGTTAGCCACAACCATCCCATGAGCGATATCTAGACTAATAAAGTGGGAACACTGATAATCTGAACAGGATTATAATTTATGACTCCTTTGGTTGAGCATCTGAGTCCCAGAAGCACATCTGGCTTCCTCAGTGTCTGTTTCCTAGTGACAGGTGTCATTTCTACAGCAGTCAGGAATGCAAAAATGAACATAAAGCTCTGTATTACCAAACATACCAGAGGAATTAACTGGAAGATGAAAGTATGGATACAAATCCAGAAGCCCAAGGAAGAGGCAAAGTTCCACAAGGGAAGAGGTAGCTCAGAAGGCTGTTATTCTACATGGCCTCAAGTTGACATCAGACTACAGAAGTTCATAACCATTGCCTTGCAGCTCATTTCTTGGGGGATCTGGGAGGCGAAACGTGGCTCTGTGACTTATTCTTACAGTCCCAGGGTTTGAGACATGCTGTAAGAATTCTGATAGATGAGAAAAGAATCAGTGTCAAGTAGAAGCAAAGACATGTTCTCCTTATTTCTGCAAGCTTCTTTCCAACGTCATGATCGAGAATTTTTACCTTGCTAGACCAAACTTATCAAGTTTCATCCTGAAAATGTTAAGATGACTGCTTTAGCATACATATAAGGAGAAGTAAATCCAACCAGATGCAGCTCCTCAGTGTAGTTATAACTGGCCATGAGTCTGGATGACTCAGCGCAGGACTGCACCTCCTCACCTCTAGAATCAGTGTGAGAACAGCTACCATCAGTACTGCCTTCAGAGGAAAGTCCTCTCAATGCATTTGTCGGGGAAAAAAAAAAAAAAAAAAAAAAAAAAAAGCAACAGTGAGATAGTTTCCAACTCGAAACAACTCCTTAGATTATGTCCTTACCTCACCTAGGCAGAAGGAGTGATTCACAGGCCTAAATCCCAGTTTTTTCAGATTTTCATATTGTATTTTCACGTGGATGACCAGAGCAGGATGTTTGAGAGTATACAACTGGTTGCATAATCAAATATTTCCCTTTAAATTCAGACAGTAGCAGGAAATCCACCACCCATTTTGGGCCTAACAAGCGGAGCACTTGCTTGGGACAGCAGCATTTTACCCCTGCTTGTCCCGCAACTTCCAGAGCATGCCTGGGAGCAACCTGAACTTAAAACCATAACATGCTGTCTGCATTGACCTGTGTGTACTTGAGTACCAGTCTGGATATGTATTATGCTACTGCGGTATGTGTTGTATAAGAACTATAAAAGAACCTGAAATACTCTCCCTTAAAAGACAAGTTCTGAGCCCTCACATCAGCAGTTTTCTTTTCAAAGTGCTGGTGCAGTCAAACAACCCAGCATATTGTCATCTTTCAGCTCAACTGTGGTTTGGGGAGATGAATCAACACTTTCCAATGTCTGGTCTGTGGTAAAGATTTCTGCAGATAGGTAGGACTCCTTTGATTATCGTTATGCATTTCTAAAGAAGAGTGAAATAGAGGCAAATCTTGTGAAAAGTTTTGTTTCTCAAAATGCATTAAAAACACGCTTCTAAACTTTTCTAAAGAAAATCCTTAACTCTAGAGATGGGTTTGAGGAAGGAAAAAAAAGGCGGTAATGTCAAAAAGCAACATAAAGCGCAAAAGATACAGTACCAAGGAAACATAATTTGATGGGAATTGCAGGTCATTCCTGCTGCCATTGAGAAAGGAATTAGGGTGTGGGGGACTGCTTAATGCTCCATCATGTGAAACATAAGTCAATAAAATTTTAGTTATTCAGTAAAATGCCATTGTAAAGTCTCCTTGCTTGACTTTGCTACTGCTGTTCTATATGTAAGGTTTGAATTACTTTACTGGGAACATTCTCTGTTTACTTTCCTTATCTGAGCAATTTATTACAATTGATGCAACACTGTGTTATGACATCAATATTAATAGTAACACATCAATAATAAGATGACTTTTCATGTTTCACAACCGTCCACAGACATTTCCAGAATCCACATTACGTATTATTACTATTATGTATTCAATGATATGCAATCTTCCATAAATACTGGACAAAGTATGGTAAAACAGGTAATAATTCAATAATATCAGAACACACAAAGAAGTCAAAAACACTACGTCTCAGGTAATAATTCAATAATATCAGAACACACAAAGAAGTCAAAACCACCAAGTCTAATCTTAAAAGTATAAAGTAAAACTGTTTTCTGTGTCATACAAGAAAAAATTGATTAAATAAATTAAACTGATCCTGAATCAGCACAAGATCTCCAAAGGGTATCTAACAGGAGTCTTAGATACAGACCCAAATGCCTCCACAAGAAACTCATTTAGGACTGCAAGTAGCAGGTGATGACAAATGTCAATTAAGACCAAAATTGTATACCTTTTTCTCTTGCTTCTTTGTCTACTGAAATCAGTATAAAAGACTGACTCGTTCCTACTTACATCTCAGGAAAAATTTGCCTTGCCAGCCAGGGGTCTTTCAGAGATCCCAGAGTGACCACTCGGCCACACAGGGCCAAGCACAGCCCTAGACAGCAATTTCCAGTGAGCTGCAAAATCGTAATGGCCCTATTGGTGGCTTTGTCAGCTCCAGTCCCCCCAAAAGACCACAGATGCTGTCACTGAAAAAATATTTCCGTATCTGAGATCAAAGCCAGAGTAGCAGCCAGGTGCTGCAAAGTAACAAAAAGGAGAATTCCCCGTCACATGCTACATTGCTCTAGAGGAACTGACCAAAAATAACCAAATAAAATGTAGCCGTAGAAAACATTGAACTATCACGTTTAATTTCACCACAGATGGAACAGGTGGAGTGACATCAGTAGATGGAACTCCAACACACCGGTGAATTGAGGAAATGATTCATCTGAGATGGGATAGCTAGGTAAACAGGAGTTAGAATACTGCAAGAGTTTCCCATTTCCAAAACTGAAAATACCATTGAAAAAAAAATTTAATAACCTTTGAATTCCCAAATTTTACAATTTTAACCATTTTTACCAGTTACACAAATAGCTGTGAATTTGAGTCTCAGCAATACCCCTAGCTTCCTGAGTGTATAAATGTCTACACACTCACACATTTCTCTGGCAAGGTACACTGGGATGAGCTTAACAGAAAGCAGCCTTTGAAGAAGGTGAATGAAAGGGCCTCGGGTTCCTAAAACCCCCTGAAGAGAGGACCTGCCTCTTGCTTGTCCCTCTCATCCTCAGTGAGCTTCTATCAACAGTGTTAAGAGAAGACAAAACGCACTTCTTGTAGCGCTCTGCCAGGATATGGATTAGGGCTGAGTTACTGTTAGATAGTTTTCTTATGTATTAGTGAATAAAGCTGCGACCCAGCTAAACCATTTTTTCCTGTTACCTTGTCTTTCTCTTTGCCATAATTGTTACAAAAATGTACCTGCACTCAATAGTTTTCTTAAAAATGAACAAGTCCAGCCTAAAATTGAACACGGTCACTGCTGTCGTTTAACAAATTGCAGTTTCTTTGTTTGTTTTTGAAGTCTAAAAAGCTTTGTCCTTGTTATGCAGCATCACTCCACTTTCCCCGTCCTGTGAGAATGCTGTGTAGACAAGATCTTTTTGGATAAAATGTACACACGCAATGGAAAGGAGAGAAAATGCATCCAACAAACTTCTGAATTGGCCCAAATACAAAATTTCCATATACTGACTTATTATAGGGGTGCTCAACATTTCTTAGTCAATGAACAAGAATTTCTATAGTACCTGCCATTGGGATTCTTACTTCTCCATCTGTCATTTCACAAATGGCCTGTAGGAATGTGAGGACTGCTTACAAAGAAAACTGCTTCACGCATCTTTCGATATTTTTTAAGCAGTTTAAGACATCAAAACAACGAAATGTCCACCTCTTTGTGCATCACCATAAGCCTATGAACCCTTAGATTAAGGCATGGCAGGCAACGTTAGCAGTCAGAATATTGTGCGTGTCTCCGTGTGTATTTTAAGTTACTAAATAAGCAACGGTGACACGACCTAGATAAGGTACCAGAGTAAAATGAAAAAAGACAAGTTGCTGCCAAAACTAACACAAAAGTTCCTGGCTAAAAAGGTGTTAGAAGCTCTCAAATGACATTGACTTCAGTGAGACATGACCAAAAACCAGCCAACAAACTGCCAGTCTCAATCACCGTTGTTTCTGTTTCACTTAATGTCAGGAAGATATGAGACGCTCACAGAGATAGCCTGCTAGACACCCGCTAACGCAGTGACTAAGTCCACCAAGGAAAGTCAGAAGCAAACCCTGTCATAGGGACTTTCAAAAGGACACTGAGGACATAAAGCATTCAGGCCCAAATTTTTAATGAAATCTGGCGTGCAGAGAAACAGAACAACATGTAACGAGACACTGCGTATAGCTGTTCCCCAATTTTTTGGATATTACTTCACTTTCTAAAATATACTTGTTTTTAAGCTAAGAGAATAATTTCAGTAGCTGAAATATTATCGCAGTGTTTCAATTGTGAGTAAACATTGACTTAACAGTGGAAAACACGTGAAAAATAATGAGAGAACAAGTTTTGGGTCACACCAAATACTTAAATAATATTAAATTGTACGCTGTTTATATACATTATATTCACATATAAAATAACAGTCTGCTGCTAGAAGGAAAACAGATGATTCAGTAGTTAGGAAAATATCCTGGAATGGGTAATCCATCCCCAACGGATTCCTGTGCGCTTGGTGGCAAGTGAGGTTTTTTTAATCTCTCAAGCCTCAGAATAAAGTATTATACATTTTTTTCCACTTTTCAGAAACTCTGTGAGGATTAATGTTATCGATGACTGTTGATAACTGAAACGGAAAGAGGATGGAAACCATATAAAATTTCAGACTAATAAACAGCCAGGCCAATTAAGTACAAATTAACAAAATCACCGAGAAATAGGTAGTCTGCATGACCTGTAGCTGGGAAATATGGTCCAAGTAATAGAAGAATCAAAGTGAAACCAACCAGAGCAGCACTTCATTCTTACACCGCGTACTTACCACCTAAAGGTCAGGTAAAATGAATTGTTATCAGCACCTGGCAGCCACAAAGGAATGCAAAGACAACCAGCTCCACATTCGCACGTGCTCAGAAGCATCCCTTGCCCTTAGCAGGTTATCATGCTTATAACTTCACCCTGCTTTTAAAGAAGGGCCAAGCTTCTGAGGAGAGGACTATGAAAAGAAATATATAATTAGACGTTCACAGCTGCCATGCAGCTTGGATAGTCGTTTGCCATTCTAAAGCAGATACAAGAAAAACAATCAAAAAGGGAGCGTTTTGCACACACTTTGCACAGCTACAGCTCTGCAGGACTGCAGGGTTTTCAGTGTAGGAAGCGGCATAAATCATACAAAAGTCAATGACATGGTGAAATTTCATTTTTCATCGAGATTTCACCTGTAAGGTGGAGCCCAGGCTTTACTCACGGTCTAATTTTAGGCACTGCTCTGTGCACAGAGTCTTTGCAGAAGAAACTGAGGTCAAGCCACCAGAGCTCCAGGGACAGCAGCTGACTGCCATCCAAAAGCATTGCTGCACTGGTTTAATGTCAGCATGGCAACGCCTTTAGGTCAGAGCTTGCATGGATGCAATGACATAGCGCAAGGGCAGAGGAAGCTCAGGAATGAATGAACGATACAGCATGGACATCAGCCAGATGTAAGTTCAAAAATACAAAATTCAGAGACGTAACTGGAGGCCTCGGTGTGATTTGTGCACAGTATTTAGTAATATATACATTGTATATATAGTACAAGATTTAGATGCAATTTTGCTATGGCTTGTATCTGAATCAATCTTTAAAGCAGAAACACCACACACTTCTGACCATAAAAAGACCAACTAACCCTTAAAACCAGGTAAAACCAAACATGACAACAAGCTAGAAATACCAACATTTCTGCATGTCAAAATTAATAAATGTCATACTTTGTGCTCACACAGAAAAAAAATGCAAGGTCACTTTCAGCAGATCCAGTGAACACTAGCATACTGTATGTTGAGTTTTAACATAATATAAAGCCATCTGGTATGGAAACTCAAGCTCAGCAGATGCATTTGGAAAACAGAGCATTCATTTTTATTGTGCACTAAAATTAGATGTAAAGTGTGCTCAAAAGCATAACTAAAACAGATTGTCCCTTCTAGCATTTATGCTGCAGACATCAATGAGGCCTGCATTTGTTGATTCTGTGTTCAGACCTCTGGTCTGCTTACTATCCCTGTCAAGATATTAAATGGGAAACTTCTTTCCTTCTGATAACTATAACTCCAAATAATCGTCTAACTGCTCTCTGACACTTGTTAGCTGTTCAAACTTTCTTAAGAAATTATACTATTTACCTTTAAAGTTTGTGCTCTATGAAAATTCATTTAACTAGAAAAGAAAAGCATTACTAGTTGACCGGTTTTTTTTTTCTATTATCCTCATCAATTCTCAGTGTTTAAAGCAGAATAATTATGTTAGAAAAAAAGGCAGACAAAAATATGACATTTACTCCTCTTGGTATTGAAAAAAACACAGATCTGGGACAGTAATAACACCATACCCAGCACCCTATAAAAGCAACAAGTTCACCTATCACTTGTTATTCCGGATCCTCGTTTTGGAGTTTCGGTATGATTAGTTTTTGTCTCTAGAAGCTGGAATTTGGTTAACTTCAATACAAAAGACTTCAACACAATCCTGCTTAAAACAGCTGTGTATTTGGTCTTGCATACAAGCCGCAGTAGTTTAAGAAGTGAAAATAAGTCTCGGTCCCTTGTAAGATTTTGGGAAGACAAACTGTTCTATGATGATTTTCAGTCTCTGATCAGAGTAGTCTTAAAATCAGTATGGGCAGCAATGTGTTCTTTATCTGGTGAAAAGGCAAACTTAATGAAATATTCTTAAATTTGACTGCTTTCTCCATAACTCAGAAGTAACCTGCAAGAGACCTTGAAGTCTTTTAAAAGCCCCAGGGGTTTGGTTTTTCGTTGTTTGGTTAGCTTTTTCAGAAATCTACCCTTATCCCATTCTAATTTTCTAGTGTTTGCAAAGACAGTTCCCCATCACCATTGACTTTCCCATCATTTCTGCTATGCTATGCTTAGGTCCCAGAGAGCCACAGCTTCAAAGTGCTTAGAAACCTTCCTTGGGGTTACAGCACTTTCCTCCACTCTTCCTTCTGGATCCACCCGTTCCCTCCACACTCTCCTCACTCGTGACTTAGGTGGCAAAATACCAGGGGATGGTTATGACTCCAGATTCTTGTTTCTCTCCCAGATCTTCCATCGCAAGTGGAATATTGCCAGCACAGATCCCACCTTGACTGTACCACGAAAGGATTTACCCATGCCTGAGCTGCTACACTGCTGGCCCCTTCCCCTTTTTTATGCCCTCCCTAAATTCCAGCTTTCAACTTCAGAGCTCCTTTAATGCAGTAGTCAAGCTACTATCCACAGCTTGTAATTCACACTTGATATAAAGCATTATATGATGCTCTCAATGAAGGGCTCTATTAATAAAAAAAAAAAAAAAAAAAATTAAAAAAAAAAAGCATGAGTTGGATTGTATGTCAGCAGTATTCCTCCTCCTTGGAAACACATCTTTATATTAAAGGACTGGGAAATGTATAACACCAGCCATATTTAAGTTCCTTTCCTTGAATGTCAGATTCATGCAGTGGCTTTCAAGACTGTTTCTTTTGTCGCCACATATACCAGTTTGATTCTGAGACCAAAAAAAGAAACATTAAATACTTTGGGATTTTCTTTTGTTTGCAAAGAATGGAAATATAATTGCACCTGGCAGAAGTAAGGAACTGCTGAAAGTCAAATCGATTCTGAATCTATGGGCCCAGAGTAAAGGGAGAGAGGAGTCTGAAAGCCTAATTATCTCAAAGGCATCTGAGATGTGCAAAAAGCTTATAGAAATGCACCACCCGTCAGCTTGTGTTGCTTAATTACAGCTTATGGATGGTTAAATCAGTGGTGCAGTCTGACTGGTTGAATATTACTAAGTATTTCGTGACTGCCCTCAGAAAGAACAATTCATCCGTGTACATTTTCAAAACTGTTCTTTCTCTTACTCCATCTTTCAGAAGAATGTCTTATTTTCGGAGTTACAAACTGCTCAGCACATAATCGAGAGTCAGCGACCCACCACCTCTGCTAGTTTGGAAATGCAGTCGATCACACAAGTGGTACAGCATACGCTTTGTGCACGCTGTATGGTCAGGGGGTACTACTTAGGCTACAGGTGCTGTGATGTTTACATCAATGAATAAAGGAAAAGACAAAATACAGAATCAGACTGTAAATTTTATGATCTACTTGTCAAAAGTTATTTGAAGGATTGAGTACATTTAACTATCTACTAGCTTTATGTTCTGGCCTATAGGATCACAAATGGTATTTGTCAAAATAATGTGATTGTTTAATGTGCATGAATTATGTGTCTCCACCTTCAAGGTTTTGAAAAGGTTGCGGTATGTGAATGTCTACCATTTTATTCACAAACCTCTACAATGGCATCTGTATAGAATGCTACATGAATTTTGAGAACAAAATATTAACAACATAATTTTGTCATCGAGTAGAAAAACTACATGGAGGCTGAGCATGGCAAATTAGCCTTGAAGCGTGTATAACTAAGTTAACGAATTATTGGAACAACCCATCAGAAGTCATAACAATTCTAACAGTAACAGGAATGACTGCATGTTTTCTATTAGAAGCAAAGAACAATTCAGGAGCTCTTAAGGTTTGACATTTACAGAAGGTCAGGCTACGTACTCTCTTCTGGCCTTAAACAAAGCAAACAAAAGGAGTTTTCTCTTTCGTAAACTTTTGTTAGACAAGATACTCTTAAAATCTCTGGAGCTGTGCATAGATATACTGGATGAATACATTTCCATCTTTTAGACCAAAGGTAGGTGGTGGAAAGAGAAAGAACGGAACACAACATTGCAGGAGTTTTCAATGATATGTAACTTCACTGAGAAGTATTTCTTATTGCTCTTCTGAAAAGAAATATATGGTAATATAAGCAATAAGTAACAATGCTGTATCACTATCCTAAACAGTAGGCGTTGAACCATTTATTGATGGATACTCTAGTGAATGTTTTTAATAAAGTCCTGATCCAGGACCTCACTGACGTTAATGCTCTTCAAATCAAGCCTAAAGAACTTAGAATCACACTTTAGCACTAGTCAACAAAGAGAAACCTAGGCCAGGCCATCCTAGGGTCTTAGTAGGCTGTAAGGAATGTCAGTTTTTTCAAGAAACAAGTAAATTATCTATAGAACAGTAAAACAAGTCCAACATTTCTAGAGAAGTTCTAATTGCATGGAGAGAAGAGTCTTGTCCGCAAAGCCTCAGAGCAGTAATTTCTTTACTTCTTTCTTGGTATGCTGCAGACCAAGGTATTTCTTAATGCAAGGATAACAGAATCAATTTTATAATAAATACATATCATTATTTATTAATTATGGAAAACTTCATTTACAGGTTTAAGTCGGTGGAGGTTTCTTCCTTTTATATATGTCTAGTTGGCATGGTTTAGTTAATTAGGGCCTCTATTCCAGTGGCAGAATAACTCTTTAGAATATTATGTGAACTAGTTCCAATACTAAGAAGAGCTAGTTAATCCCTAATTTTATTTTGGTATTTATTTTCCCATGAAATATATCTAGCTATTAGTGCAACATTGTCTACCAAATCAATTGCATTCCCATCGGGGAAAAAACAAACAAACAAACAAACAGAAAACAACCAAAAACCCCACAAAAAAACTCCAACAAAATTAAGGAAAAATAACTAGAACAACCTTCAGTTAAAATCTCATGCACTGCTCTGTCTCATTTATCAAAAAAATGAGTTTCCTTAGAAAAGAACCCAGGACATTATTTACCATTCATGAAGATCAGATCCTGAAACTACTTCTGTGTCTCCCAGCCATGAAACGACTTGCTAATGAAATCACCTCTGTGCTTGTTGCAAGTTGCTGGCCACACCCTGTAAAATGGAGTACAGAGGGGAAATATACAATCATGTCACACTGTTGGGAATTTAATTTTTAAAAGAGTATCTCAAGAAACCCTGAAAGCATGCGTGAAATGCACACTTGCCTCTCGAAAAATGATTCCTTACTGAATCCTCAGGGTGCCAAAAGCAGCCAACTTCCATAGCTCAAACTAATACAATTTTGTTTTGGAAAAATTACTGCTGTCCTGCAAGTTCTTTGTGATAAAGCTGATACTCACACTTCTCTCAGGACCCACCACAGGAACATCGTTGGAATGTGGGTTCACTCACCTATTAAGTATAACTCAAACATGTATTTCTGCGTGAGAAAAAAGGGAATGGGAATCCAAGAGACCTGCAGAGAAAGGTAAAGAAATCCAAGAGCATTATAATACAAAGATTTACAGTTGATTCATAGTTATTCTCCTATTATTTCCTCTCCCATTCTCTGATTAATCTTTTTTTTTTAAAACCTATCCGAAGTCTTATTCAACCTTTATTCATATTTGATTTCATCCTTTGGATGTGAAAGTATTTACACTCAAACTATAACGTCACAGAATAGTTGAACAAAGCTATTGAAAGATACTTGGACTGGAATTATTCCCAACTTCACCCTGTTTGTGCTCGAACATACACGTGTTAATAAGTTTTGTTAAACTCAGTCTGGATGCCTGCGATACTTCAGTAATAAAAAATTATCTCAAACTGACCAGCTTTCCTTGTGTATTTAAAAAAAATATAAGTAAATCTATGCCAAGACCCTTGGGGAATTCTGGATGTTGTAACCAGCTCTCTGTCACAGCAATATATATATATATGTGTGTGTGTGTGTGTATGTATCTCCATTGTTAGTGCATCTTCTCCTTTCTTGATTAAACAGTAACAGCTACCATTAAGTTCCTGTAGGAGTGACCCAGACTGCCCTTTGTATGTGGGTCCAAGCCACATATAAATTAAAATAACGATGCAGTGAACTCCAGCTACAAAGGTTTATTTTCTTTTTCAACATCCACAAATAACTCCTTGATTTTAACGAGATTTTTCTCCATTTACAATATACCCAATTAGTGAGCACTTCTTCTCTAAGCTTTACAACTTGGAGAAGCTTTAGGCAGAGAAACCCAAAGTAAAGAGGCTGATAGAGCCAGTATCGCTACAAAAAAGAGCAAGAGCTAATATATACAGTAGAGCTGCATTATAGAGATTACTCTGGCCTAAGACAATGACTTTTGCAGCTGCCTTCTGGAAGTAATTGAGTGGCTATACATATGAAGTATAACTCAATGTAATTGCTTTGGCTAGGAAGGGGAGGTAAGGGCCACTGGAAGTGAAAGTTCTCATTCGCAAAAAGTATGATCTGATGTAATACTTCACTAGTCTAATGGTAGTAATGAAATGAGAATGTTTAAAACTCTGTAGTTATATTAACTTGCAAAAGAGCAAATTTACCATAAAGGCTAATCTGGGCACATTGGGAAACACGAGACACTCCACAGTTACGTGTAACTGCTGCACAGATGGACACGTATGCAATTTACATGCAAGACGGAAAGTACATAACTAGAAGCCACGTAGGAGAATAACAGACGCTTGACCTAAGATGTAATTGTGTTTTAAGTCACTGTTTGGATTTCAGTGCTGTAACAAGCTTCGTCCAAGACTTGGGACTTTCTTGCCCCAAAGGTCCCTTTAAGCCTGAGTAAGTAACCACACTGATAGTGTCGCACAGGCAAGTTCCAGAGTGTCTCCAACACACCACGCAGCATAAGAGATCAGAAGATCTTCAGGTATTTCAGAAAGAGGAATTAACTGGTTAACTGTTAGCAGGTTTAGAACTGATTTCCACCAGAAAGTGAGTACACAGCTTGAACAAGACCGTACACTAGCATTATACAACGGACACATTACATGTGACAGGTTGTAATAAAGCCATCCTCATTTTCTTTGTCAAGTATTTACTGCATCAGTGAAGTGTTTGCAGAACTTGTTCAACCTGTAGAGGTATGGCGACATTGTCTGTACCTCTATACCAGCATCACGTGTCTGCCACTCTATGCTATAAACCCTCGCAATAACACAACCTAAATTCTTGGAAGCTCCCCCTGCATTCTCCCCACGAGAAAAATGGAGATTATAGAAACTTCTTGTCCACATTCATGATACCAACTTAAACACAGATAGAAGAAAAAAGGGAAAGAATAAAAGGTAACAAGTGCAAATCTTTTTCGCTCTCTGATGATATCAGCTCTTTACTTAGGCAGGTAAGAGTCCTTGCTTCTCCTGAGCTCTAGGTCAAAGTCTGAGTTCAAAGGCAGTATCAAATGGTGTTTCCTTTTCTCTCTTGAAGACGAGATCTGTAGAAATGGTGTGAGGTTGAGCAGGCAACACCATCTACCTGAGGAAATTTGGGTCTGAGAGCTACAACTTTGTACCCATTAAAAGTTTAAAGAGTGAGCAGAAAATACAGAAAAGGGCAGACATGAAGCCAAGGCATTAAAAACAAAGAACAGCCTGTCTCTCTCCATACCTAGGATACTTGTAAATTGTATATTACCTGAATTCTCAAATAAAGCATCTGGATTATTAAGGAGACGCCTGTACCGACAAAGTTTTCTATTAACTACAAACAATCAAAACTTAGTGATAAATGGACTTGGACACACCAGAAAAAAATCCTGATCTCAATACAATATTCACCAATAGATGAAGTCTTCAGGATGAATTTGGATAAATAACTGGACACCTCGCAAAAATTCCATGATACTGTTGAAAGCTCAGAGATCTTAAATCCATTGTAGCCTCTGTTACAAAGGCCGTTTATGTCAGCTTGCACTACTTCTGTAACAGATCTTCTTTATCTAGTTCTACATAAAAGGCCAACAAATCAGTCTTGAGGAATCTCACCCTCTCTCCTTTTCCCCTGAAATGATTATATTATTTAGGCCAGTTATGAAATTTGCTTTATTTGTGACTCCTTCTCCATCCTTAAGGTATTAAACCAAGAGATTTGATATTAATTTTATCATCCTCCATTGAGCTAGGCACCCCCAGAATGCTGCAATTCACATAATGGAAATGTACTCAGTGAACTTTCTATAACAATAGCTTAGTTAGAAAATTTGGACTTGTGAACCAGCCAGAGTTAAAATACCATTTGTGGTGAAATTATTCTGCTAAACATAACAGAAGAGATCTAGTTATTATGTTGAGTTCTATCTGTCTTATTCTGACCGGTACTAAATACCATTTGAAACAAAAAAGGCATGTATCTGGTGTATTATCAGGCTGATACCTTAGTTGATTATTATATTCTCATTACAACTTTTTTATTTTGACTGAGCACTGAAAGGAGTCCTAGAGATTTATGTGAATTACATGTATTTTGTACTGACACCAATTTTACATTACGCTTTCTTGCTCCTGTGATTTGCTTAATTTGTTTTCAGACTTGCAACTCCTAGCACATAACTTGCCCTGATTAAAACAAGAAAAGCACCCTCCCCCAAAACCTAGTTTTAATTTCTCGAATTGTGCTCTGATTAGTCTTTTAGTGACAATTTTACTGACAAATTTCTGCAAGGATGTTGTTTCTCACGTTCCCACACTAAGACAACTTTTAAATTATACTTAAGACAATTTGAATTCAAAAAGTTGAGACAATCAAAGAATGAAACTATCAGGTTTTGTGAAACACCTCAATGTCATCAGGTTTATACAGGCTCTCATTTGCTGAGGCTGTAAATATTCAAAACAGGTGAGCAAATAATTTATGGGCCATTTGGGCAGCACGCGGAGTCTCACTGCCCCAGGGGAGCGCTGGAGGCATTTTGCCTGGAGCTTCATAGCACAGACAGGAGCATACAAATTGTTACGCCTTTCTGAGACTATGCACGCGGGAACAAGATAACCTAGGAAAACTCCAGCTGCGCAGACAACAAAAGTTTGTAAAATAAGTATTTCTTTACACTGTTGTACACCCATACTCGGGAAGTTTTACGTGTTTTCAGTCTAAGAGGAAAGGGTCTCTGACTCCAGCCAACAGTTACCTGGAGAATTTTTCTTTCAGCATAATTTGCCTCAAGATTTCTGGTGGTAGGAAAGCTGTTTGCACTGCCATGGCACGCGAGGTCCAACAAACTTCCATTGCCTCCCAGTTTTCACTGCAAGTCGTGTCACGACCACTGACTTTTCACAACCTATTTCCTTCTCTGCTCCCTGAAGCAACATGAACTCTAGTCACAAACACTCATGCGAGTTAAAGAAATGCAACTTTCCGTAGTCGTTAGAAAGGCTGCCCAAAGATATCTCCCTTAAACACCTACTCCAGGTTACTGTGGGGGTCTTTGTATAGCAAAAATTATTACTGACTTTTGGACTGCTGTTCACATGTGTTTTAGTGCAAACCCTACCAAAACTTGGTAGAAGAGAAACTACCATCAAGAACAAGCAAACAGCAGAGATTCCAGAAAGTAAGTCACAGTGAGAACTAATCCCAACTATTCCACTTTACTACCCTCATGCCCTTACATACCCTCAATACAATAAAATAAGTGGTTTACTGCTCCTACAGTACAAGGGGTAAGGTTCTGCCCGGAGGCTGTTAAAGCAAAGCAACCAATACACACGGTCAGTAAATTTCCACCTTTCCTTACTTTATGGTAATTTGTTTGTGGGCCCATGTTCTTAAGAATGCCTTATTGTAAAACACTGCTGCTCTTTAAAATATATTATTTGGTTACAAGTTAATGAGACTTAGAGTAATGGGTGAGATGTCTAGGGGGGAAAAAAAAAAAAAAAAGCGGCTGCTGCTTTAGATTATCCCTGGTCAACCAATGAAATTCCATATTATCACATCTAATCCATAGGCTAAAACTCCTTCTAAAACACTGCTTTGAATATTGAGCATAGAATAGGATAAACGAAGACAATGTTAAATTCTCAGTATCCTCATACTATCTACACCTGCCCATATTACAGGCTTTACCTGTTATATTTATACCAGGCTGTTAAATACATTTAGTCATCGTAGCTTGGAGGGAAACTGGCAAACATTTCAACGGATTATATTGGGTTTTATTGGTGTGGCTGGAGACTTGCATCATATCGATGACAAAATACTTCAGAAATGTTGCTGCAAATACTTTCCTTCAGCACTATTATGAGCTGCATTAAGCCAGTCATGTGAACAAAGTCAGAGCTGAAGATGTGCATAATAGTTCTCTTAAATATGAAAAGGAGAGAGATTTTTAAAAAGCTTTGCAAATCCTTCAGTCAAATATTTCTGATTACCCTAACACATCACATGCTGTGGTTCCCAGCTTCTCCCATCATACCTCTAGCTTCTTTAAACCTCTTTATAAGAACCTTCTCAAGATCATTTTTTCCCCAGAAACTCTATCCCATTTCTGATTTAAAAACATAAATTACGTGAAATCAACAAAATAAAAACCCCAAATCTCTGATTTTCACATCTATTAAGCCACTACACCACAGATAGACGCAATCTATTGCACAAAAATAAGTAAATCAATCTGTATTCTACCTATAATTTCACAGATCGCAAAATATATTCCCTAAATCACCGGCAGGTCATGAGACATTGTTATTTGCTTACTGTCGTCTTCTTGTGCTAACCTAAGCCCTTAATTAAAAAAAAAAAAAAAAAAAAAAAAATTAAAACTAGTTCAGGACCAATTATCCTGCATGACATTCTAATTTTCCACTCTTTACTTTTTCCTTCCCTTAAGGCCAGACACAACAGCCATCTCCACAGCTGGGCAGGGTTGGAGACAGCTCTTACCGAGCTCGTCAGTACCATTCTGGGTGCTGGCCAGAGGTATCATCAACTGCGAGCAAGTTGCTCTTTCCCCCGGCGTCTGGTGTGCTGCCTCGCTAGTGCTTCCACCTCTTGCCAGAGCAGGTCTCTGAAAGGAACAGAAACCAACCATCAAACTTAATCTCCGATACCCATGTGGTTGCACAACACGCCAGAGCCTGGCCACTGCATTAATCCCCCAAGACTCATCTTTTAAAGGAATATATGGCATGTAGTGTAGCAAATATATACTGCGTTCCCACGTAAAGCTCCAGGGTACTGCCGTGCAGCTGTTATGGGTGTTTCAGACTCATTTTCCTGAGCTGCACATAGATACGTGAACTTCCTGAACAAGACCAGGTTAAAAAAAAAATTAAGCTCAGCGCAAAAAAGTGACGGCCATTCGGTTCTCATAACACTAAACCACCGTGTAGTCAGAAAAACTGCCAACAGCAGGCTCCTGCAGTCATCGGTAAGGTCCCCATCCTGGGAGAACAGACTACGAATGGACTGTCTAAATCTACAACTGTCAAAAGACAGCGAACGCTAACAGCTGCAGAGAACAACCCCGCGATTTTAAACCACATAATTAAAACCAGAAGTCATTACCGCTCTGACGGCTGTACAGTGACTCGTGTGAAACCAGCTTCTGGTCCAAGTGCAGTTCCTAAGGACCAGGTGTCCGCAGTCCTGCAGCTCCTGTCGGGGTTGGCAAGGTCTGGGCGAGAGCCGCAGCCCCGCGCTCCCACGCGCAGCCTCTGCGGGTCAGGGGACGGGTAATTACTTCACTTTAATGACCACTTGTGTCAGCAAGTGACTGCCTACAGGGGCCAGGGTTGCAAAAACAGGGCTTTTGTTTCTTCTTGTAATTATACGTACTACTGGGCCAAACTTTCTCCAATTTAGCAGTAAACAACTCTGAGAAATGTAAAGGTATCACATTGCACACACTTGAAAACTAAACCATGCTTTTTTGTAAACTCCTGGGTGTAAGTATACAATCTGTAGCCCTCAGAGAAGCACTAGGAAAGCAGTGTGATGCAGAAATGTTGTTCCACAGCACAGTACTGCCTTAAGTGTTTTGGGGATTTTTCTTTGCTTTTTTTTTCCATCAGCATGCTGAGCTTAAGTGACGACAAGAAGCAAAAATCACAAGAACACTTGATTTTAGCTACGGACCCTACTTCTTAGCCATACAGTTTCCCAATATGCTGGATCGCTGAGCATTTTTATCCCTGCTGCCCAGTGTGTTCAGAGACACCAGCAAAGTATTGTGGAACACACACTGGAAGGAGTAAAACAGAGAACCCAAGCTCTCTTTCACTACTCATTAACTAGCCCCTAAGGCTAGGTAAAAACCAAAGACTCAATTCAATTTTCAGGAAAAGAAAGTTACCAGTATTTACTCAGCTTTGTGTACCACGTGCTTTCCTAAAATGATGGAAGGAGATGCATCTTTCAGCAGCTCTACCTCACGTTTTCCCCCATCATCCTCAGAGATGTAACGTCTCAATAATTCTCTTTTTAAAATATGGACTCTCAATAACAGACTTTAAATCAAACAGACACACAAAAGTAATCAACATTTAATTCGTTAGACCGACCACACCAAGAATCCATTTTGCCCATTTCCCCTAAAAGAACTGAAGCCAGCCATACAACAGCAATATTCCAGATGGCTGTAGAAAGTCCTCCCTCTTTTTCAACAAAATGTTGATAGGGATCCAAAAGGCAGGAAAGTGATTTTGATGGACATGCATGTCTTTCTGCAATGTGACACATCCTACAAAACGGAAGAAGAAGAAAAGCAATCTCATTTACCAAGAAGTCTGAGCTTAGGATGCAATTTGGAAGATTAGAATGAGGAAACATATAATCGACAAGACTAGTAATTAGAAATGATTTATTGCCTTCCCTTGTTAAGCCTATTATTAAGATAGAATATTTTCCTACACTTACTACTCCTAACTTATATAAAACCTCAATTATTTACATCTTTTGTTTTTTACAAAAACTTCAGACAACTGTTTTAATAACTTCCACTTAACTAAGAATCAAAGCACTGTTAGCTGCATTTGCTCACTAAAAATCTTTAATGAAGCTAGTAACTACCAAGGAATTCAAAAAACTATACTTTATTCCACAGTGAAAAGCAATCAACTGTTATCTCTGTGTCTGCATTTTCTGTGCTACCAAAGAAAAGTGTTTCCCAAAATGACTGTGCATCTCAGCACACTTTGCCTGCAAAGCTTAATCTTTTCTTGACACTTGTCCCAGGGTAAATTTTTCAAAAGAGTTTGCCTTAATTTTAAAAATTACTTTTAATGATACTCATATTTCAAAAGGCTAGTTTTTAAATACACTGAATTTCTGGTGTCACTTGGAGAAATTCATGACACGACACAGGCAACAGGTTTTTTAAAAAAATAAACAACAAAACAAAACGAAACAGAACAAAACAAACAAACAAAAAAAAACCACAAACAAAAAATCAAACCCATCCAAAAAACAAATATCACAATTTTCTTGCTCTATCCATCAAGGTCCCTAACTCACCATATCTGTTGAGGTCCCTAGCATAAAGACCCCATAACAACCTAACCAACTAGTATTATTTTGCCTCAGCTAGGGAAAAAAAAAAAAAAAAAGGAAAAAAAAAAGAACAAAAAAGAAGCTGAGGGACAAAATATTATCTTCCATTTATTTGGCTGCTCAGTAGTTAGGTTAGTCAGAGGCACAAGAGTACCCATATTCAATTCCTTTCCTACCCAAAAGAGATTCATGTCTATATCACTTACTTTTTTGACAGGTCTTAACCTCTCGGTCCTAAGCAACTGTCAACTGAAGCTTATTCTGATGTAAGAGTAACTGTCAAAGCTAAGCAATTTTACAAGAAATAATTAAATGTTCAAAAGGTTAAAATAAGAAAGCAGACACAAGCAGAATTCTCTTTTATGATACTTTTATTAGTGGTGACACCAATACTAAAAAGTCACTGTATAAAATATTAAATGTTTACCTGAAAACACACACCTCTCACAACCCCTTAACATTTTCTATGAAATACCTGAGACTGAATTCACAATTGTTTTTCTCCAGCTTATGTCAGCCTAACTTCACCGATTTCAACCCAAGCAAGCTCATAGCTATTTTTTTCCGGCAAGAGTCCCCTGACAGCTCCATCAGCACAATAGCAGGTATTTTCCACTTCTGCACAGTGGTAGTTTTCTACTTTCTGAATGGTAGCATAGTAGTTCTGCTAGCTGTTTAAAATACAAACTGTATGATGCAAGATACTCACCAAGTTCTGCCCATGAAATACTCCATAATAGAGGTTTTTGCGTTAAATCATTTGAACAATACATGCTACCTGTTACTGACTTGCCATTCCTTTCTGCTTAAATTTCCCTGTACTCCTAGTTTATTGGCCTGTAATGAATGGCTGAAAGAAAAAAGTGCCAGTAGTGAAAGCATTGATACAGCCTTTGAACACACATTTTCCACCACTTTATCTCTATCTAGAATAACTTCCAGAAATGAAAACACTCATTTCCTTTGTCACAAGTGATCACAACTAAACATGAGAAAACTTAGTTCTTAAGAGTAATTTTTCCTTTTTCCTTCTCTTTTTTGTCTTTTATCAGTGTAAGAATGCTGCAAATCAATGTCATTTACACTGCAATATCAAATTGATGAATTTTATTCTTGGTCATATCCTGCCAATTTCCATAGATGTTTCAGGCAAATTTTCTTTCAGAGGACTTCAGGGACTTAACAGTAAAACGCTGCTTTGGTTTAATGTCAAGGAGACATCTTTAAAGGTGTCTTTGTTCATTGAAACTCATTTCCTCCCACTCACCTGCTGCAAAAATGAGTATCTTGGCCAGCCCCATGGCTTTCTGGGCATCACATCACTTCTCTTGACTACTGTCAGCTCAATTCAGTCAAGCTCTGCTTCAGTTTCACATACTGCAATTGAGAGCAGTTAAGAGCTCTTAAATGTTACCTACTTGCTCTCTAGATGAAAAGCCTTATTTTTAAGTATTTCTTAATATAAAACATTTTAATTAAAAAAAAAAAAAAATGTCTGAAATGGCCTTAAAGGTAGGAACAACAATGACAGTACAGCGGCATCTGCCTGAGTTAAGAGTATCTTAAAACCAGTTTTGACTCAGTTCACTGACAAGGATGTGATTCCAAGTCCCCAGATGGCACCAAAATAAATGTTTTTTTCTGCTCACCAACACATGCAACAATGGCAAGAGAAGAACCTAAGCCAGCAATTTGTGCCATTTGTAATGAAGTTCAGAGATGCAGCCACTCGCCCCCTCCCTCCTCCAACCTCTGCCTCAAAAGGAAAAAAAAAGTCAGACCCAACATACCTAAGACAGCGCAGAAGTCCTTACGCAGAACTAAGCATCGCAAGTCCGGTAAAGGGCACAAACTTGACCAAGAAAATGTCAAACACGAGCTGTTTGCCTTGATGTGTAGGGAGGTGAGAGATGACTGCAGCTTGAACACGTGGCTTTGTGCGACTGACGCAAAAGGCGACTGTTTCGGAGAGAAATGCCACTGTGACCTCCTTCCACCAGTCCTCCTCCCTCTGTTCCCTGCTGCTACACTTTCAGTCTAGACAGCTGGAAAGACAAAGAAAACGGATGATCATAACGGGAACTATCACCAAACTTGTGTAAGGCGAGGGCTCAGCGCTTCGTGGAGATAAGATGACAACTCCTAAAGTAATTACATGATGCAGTGGTTAATTCAACTGTTAATTTACAGATCGAAAATTGGATAAGCTATACCATGATACCATTTCAGATCAGGTACAGGATTTCAGATTCTTGTAATTCACTCTAAATAAATCAAGCTCTATCATCACACATAGAAATAAATTTTCCTACTGTCCCCATTTAGGTCTCACAAAATAAAGTACTTTGATAAAAAAAAAAAAATTATCAGAAGATGTTTTTTTTTCTCCTTCTCTTTTTTTTGGTTTTGTTTTTTTGTTTGTTTGGTTTTTTTAAGAAAACCTGATGTTGATGGAAAAGAACCAATCTGCTCTCAGGACCAGACAAAAGAACACAAAGCTCAAAACTCATCACTTTTTCAATCATGTCAGCCATTCTAATTAAAAAATTACTACCTCTTCCTACAAACCCCGCATCTCTGGTCTTGCTTCTTGGGATACGTAACATGTACGATTATCATACATAACATGTATGCTCTAACCCTGGAATACCATCTCTTGCCAACGGTCCCAAACTCCCATAGCACGATCCAAAAGTCTATGAGCTGCTATCAGATCACCTCCCTACCTCTCACAACAAATTTGCTCACCTTTCCCTCTTACAGACACAACGTCCCTATAGCAATTACACAAACAGTGAGGATGAACCAATACCGGCAGAAATAGCAGCAGCTGGGACAGCACTACATGAACTGTCCTTTTCTATGAAGTTCTCCATCAATTATCAGGGTTGAAACATCCACTCTGTGTCTAGGGGGGACAAAATTCTCTCCTTCCATCTTGGCATTAGAGAGTTCTTAAAGAGAGTGGTGGAAACATGAAACGCAATAAAAGTGCTCCTCACCAGCTGTCTCTCAGGGCCTAAATGATTCCAGGATGATCAAAATCAGTAAGGAGTTTATTAATTTGAAAATGTTCTTGTTATTCCTTACATGGACATAAATACAGAGGCCACCCTTTCAGCGGAGCCTTTGCCCCATTAAGGATTTGACGACGCACTCGAGATTTTGCAAGAAAGTATCTAGCAATGTTTAAATAATGTTTAAAACTAGTACTTACTAAAATTAAGGGGGAAACATTTAAGTTCTATTCTACACCCTAGGCAAATGCATATTTTCATAGCTAAGCCAATTATTTTGAATTTGCAGATATAAAAGCATTCAACAAATCATACCTCTGTTTTTAACTAGTAATTAGTTCTAGGTAATATCTCTACACTCATGCACTACAATTAAATACTAATAAAAGATAATTATCCCAGTCTCAAATGTCAGAAGGTTACATTTCTCTTTTCCAATCTAAAATATGCTTTGTTTTTAAACGCAAGGCTCTCATTTGCAGTTAAGATGATCTACACTTATTTCTAGGATGTCTTGGACTAATATTTTTGTACCGCAGCAATACTGGAATATGAACGCACACACATTTTTAAATCGCGTATTGCTGCAGGTTTACATTTATCGCATATTTTTAAAAAAAAAACTTATATGACTTTTAGATTTCTTCACAGTGCAGAGGTGAGAAAGAGATGCTGACGTGAATTGTTGGGTCAGTGAGCATTAGTCAATCTAAAAGTTTTAGGTTCATAAAGCATATGTGAAGAACAGGATTCAAAAGTTAACTTGTGTATGTCTCAATCTGGTGAAACTCTAATTCGGATTTCTCACAAGACTTTTACGAGGTTCACCTAACAAAAAAATTTAGAACAGTCTATTATTACTAGACATAGAAATACAAAATATTATTAATACTTTCTGCAGGCAGTTATTGTATGTTACTACAGAGCGCACGTATGCAAAGCCAAGAAAGGATAATATAAAAATATCTGAAAGTGTAATATACATAACTGTGATTCAGTGAGCACAATACTAAGAAAGGGTGAGGCATTAAAAGATTTGTGTCGTGAATTAATGCTTTCATTAAATAAAGTAACTTGAACCTTTACACAGATTTTCTTGAGAACATTATAACTGTATCAATATCTCATTTGCGATTCCTTACAAGCAGCCAGGTTTATTGTTTGGCAGCAAAGCACAGATGTTTTACAAGTCAAACCCTTGAGTTTAGGAAAGGTTTTGTTGATTGTTCAAGGTCTTAACTGAGACTTTAAATGTATTAGCACTCTGCACCACTGGTTAACCCAAGGCCATACAAGGTAAGATATGTTAGACAAATGCAGTTAAGCAGCATAACTATACAGCATGTGCTCGACGATGAAGTAAACATTGCTGTTAAAGAACTACCTTGTGATTTTTCCAACAGTGGCAGGCTACAAACCATCACTGTCAAGATGCCTGTTCTCCTGGGTGGCCGGTTGGTGGTGGTTCAGCACAGATTCCCCTTCCTTGACAAACGACAACTGCTCAAGCTGTGATTTTCTCTCTGCTCATTTTCTTTTATAGGTGGCTCTATTCCCAGCGCTCTAATGCGATTCAGCTTCATAGCCAGTCTGGTTATATTTCTTCTAGAGATTGAAAGTATATTTCTTAACTATTCTTTGTGCTACTATGAGAATCAAACAAAAGGAAAAAAATATTTAAAGCTTCAATGAAGAAAATTTCCATAATATGGGGTGGCTGTCACAATCTTGCTGATAGAAATAATTACTCCTCGTGATGTAAGTACACTAAACCACCAAGAAATGTGGATAAAAGCTCTTACCCATCTGTGCAAAGCTCTTTCATAAATGCATATGAAAGAAGAGCTAAATACGGAGATTAGTATACTCTGGGATGCACAGCAGGACACAGATCCCAAGGTGATAGGCCCCTGTTACCTCAGTCCCTGAGATAAGGACGGTATTAGCTCTCCTTTTAACAGCCGTGAGGGAAGGCTACATAGGATACATTGTGATTTTGGCTAACTTTGTGCTTGGCCTTCATGTGATCCACTAGATTATGCATGCTAATCCTCATTTTTGGCTGATAAACTGAAAGTATCAAAAAACAAAAGCGCAAGCTGCTGTAGTATGAGCTAATGATGTTTTTCTGAGGCAAGAGAAAACCACATCGTCTGCAGATAACAGACACTGCTTATAGATAAAACACATTGCTTTCGTGGTTGCGGTGGTGAACAGGGGGAAAAAAAATAAATTAAAGACCATTTCCAGCGACGGTGTCGTTCTGCTCTTACCCAAACACCAGCCATAAGACAGTTCAATTTATTACCAGGTGCACCTCTCCAATCACCGGCACTTTAGGATACAGCTACTACAACACAAAGATGTGGAGATGCAGCTCGGATGGAAGCCGAATTTGCTGTCTCAGGTACTTGTAAGAGGTTTCAACAGCAGAGCTCGAAACCTGCCTGAAAGTGAAGTAAATAAGCCACTAGGCAACAGCTCTTCTAGAACTTTTTGAGCAAAGCTGTAGCTAGGTAATCTGTTAAAAGTTAACCGAGGTGGCAGTCGCTGAAGCGTAACCACGTCTATACGGACACGTAAGGGAGCGCTGCTGGATATTCATACAGACATCACAGCCAGAAAGCGTTGCAAAAAATATTGGGGGAGAGAGAGTTATTCTAGATGTGTTCTGTCGCTAAGACCTAATCAAAGTAAGACCCACTGTTAAGCTGGTCTATAACAGCAGTGTTGCCAAGTTAGAGACCGTACCCAAAATTAGCAGAAAACTTTCATACTGACAACCCTAAAAAGTTACAGGCAGTCTATTATGGAAACCTCTGTACCAACCTACCCGAGCAAAATTACCTTCCCTGCTCAGTGCAAAATGATAACCTCTTAATACAGCCCAACACCGCTTGCTCGGGTCAACCATTCCCAGGAGCCAGAGACCCCTTACGCCACGCCTGACCGCTTCTGGTGACCACCCTCCACAGCTACACTGGCAAAGAGAGACAGTCCTCCAAATACCTTTCAGTGGAAAAGAAAGTTGAACAACAAACTAGAATTGCCTAAGGGTGGAATTGCACCTGCAGCCCAAAGCAACTTGAGCCCAACAGCACTATAAACTCTTCATCCAGGAGAAGGGCTGCTAAAACACTACCCTGCAGCAAACTCACTGGCAGGCTAAGCTAATAGCTCCAGGGCTGCTATCTCCAGACACCCAGTCTAACTGATGGGGGGCTTACTGGGACAGACTCGAGTCACTTTATTATTATTCTTTTAATCCCTAAATACAAGCTAAGCGTATAGTGCCAGCATAATGCTTGGACATAATAAAACCCTTTTACACGAAGCATCTAACAAGCAATCACGATCAACTATGGAGGACCAGAACGTCCAGAGTCGTAAACCCAGTAATCCATGTTAATACACATCCCCCTCCTTAAAAACACCCATGGAAATACAGGTTAGAAAGAGCGTAGATTATTAACGATTCTCTATAGAGCTACCGAGAGCTAGCCACGTTTTTCTTAGCATAGGAGAAGACCCAAAACATCTGTGCAAGAAGAAGTATTGCCAGCAAACGTTTTTATACTGTCGCTGAACCCTCCCCAGCTCCTTAAACAGCTGTCAGGTAGGTGAGTTCACAGATTCTGTTTGTCTTTCTGCATGAACTAAAAGCATCCCAAATATCCAATGCAGCATTTGAACCATTATGTCATCCTCCTTGAAGCTGCATATTCAAGTTTAGGCAGAGAAAAACCGCAGTTATTTTTAAACTACTCCAAATGATAAGCATTATTTGAGATTAACCCTCAATGTAATATATTTTTTTCTACTTCCACAGATTTCATGGGCCTCTGTTTTCTTACTTGCAACATTATATATCATAATGTTTAGATATCTTTTCATTTTAAAATAGGCAAAAATAATTTTTCAGTGTCTTCTGTATTCATCCCTTTTACATAGAATTGAAACATTTAAGTGAAAATTATGGTATTCATAAAATGACAGTAAACTGCAATAATAACAATAAATAATGATTATTTGAACCATGCCTCAAACTGGAATTACTTCTCCTAATTACGAAGTCAAATATTTTTGTGTTAGATAAAATTAATGACCAGAATCATCAACTTTTTGAATGATTTCAAAAGAAAATTCTGAACGAGAGACCTTCGAGAAACCAAAACCCTCCTTGGAGTTATTCCACTTAACAACAGATCAGGAAGATGGGAATAACTTACCCAGCTCTTTACAACAGTGACTGTGAGTTTGGATAAACAGTGACTGAATTACAATACATCTTTATCTACAGCAGATGCAAACTCAATTACAGGTTGTGATTCAGAAGGAATTCCAACATTTCTCCCAAATTAATAAAAAATCATAATAAAAGCTGCAAAATACCCTCCCCAACTGATAGGTTAACTATAGATGAGTGGAACTTCTCTCATGGCAGACCAAAAATTATCCCCAACTCTGTTGTCAAAAGTGGGAATTGTCCGCAATTTGTATCTTATAGATTCCCAGCTCTTAGGTTTGGGAGGAATTCAAAAACAGTCGTGAGTTTGCAACAAATGAGAATGTACAAAGAAAAGCATCTACTCGGCTTGTAGCTAACAAAAGAAGAAACTTATTTAGCTGGCCTGCACCCTGTCTTTTCCAGACATTGGATTCATTACATGTATGCTTCTCCAAACGACTTTTAATTCCATCACTGTCAACATGAGTTCTTCAAAGGAATGTAGGAGATAAGGATGACTTTATTGGACTTGCTGGCCACTTTGTTACATCTAGCTGTGTTCTTCCTTTCTAGGGCAATTAAGGGACGTTGTGGCGCTATTTCCGAGCATGATACGGCAAGAAGTCACATAGATCTAAATCTCGAAGTTGCTCAGGTTGCATGTCAGTCCTGTAACTTAGAGGATGCTGCCACCAAGAGTTTTGAAGACATAAATGGCATGCTGACAGCTGTTGTCAGTGAGGACAATGAAAATTGGCAGATTTAGCCAAGTATGAAGCATGACAAATTGCAGGAAAGCAAAAGGAAGGCAGTGCTTCGCTCAATTCAGAAGTAAGATGACATTTGCTAGGAAGCTTGTGGGAATTCTTCAGTCAGTCTACAAGATGTGCTAAATGTTATTTGCATTATAACAAATCATAAGGTATCGACTGCAAAATCGTTTCCCTTTAATGAAGACTTCTTGAGAAAAAAAAAAAAAAATCAGAGTCAATTAGAAAACTGAAACTACAAATATGTTGTGCTTTAGATATCTCTGAAGCATGAAGAACCTAATAAACTGCATTTAATAAAAACGAACAGCAAAATCACTGCAGCTTATCAGATTGACAGTATTTTTGAGTTTATGGCATGCTTAGGAGGTCTCCTCTCCTCTCTTTACATCTGCACTAGTGGTACATTTTCCAAAAACCATGTTATTCTGCATGAAAAAATATATCCTATGTATATAGAATCATACAATGGTTTGGGTTGGAAGGGATCTTAAAGGTCATCTAGTCCCAACCTCCCTGCCATGCGCAGGGACACCTTCCACTAGCCCAGGTTGCTCCAAGCCCCGTCCAACCTGGCCTGGAACACTGCCAGGGATGGGGCATCCTGGGCAACTCCTCTGGGCAACCTGTCCCAGCGCCTCACCACCCTCACAGCGAAGGACTTCTTCCTTCCATCTACTCTAAATCTACCCTCTTCCAGTTTAAAGCCATTACCCCTTGCCCTATCCCCACCTGGTCTTGTAAAAAGCTCCTCTCCAGCTTTCTTGTAGACTCCCTTTAGGTACTGGCAGGCTGCTGTAAGGTCTCCCCGGAGCCTTCTCTCCTCCAGGCTGAACAACCCCAACTCTCTCAGCCCGTCTTCATAGGAGAGGTGCTCCAGCCCTCTCCTCATCTCCTCTGGACCCACTCAAGTAGGTCCAGGTCCTTATGTTGGGGGCCCCAGAGCTGAATGCAGTTGTATCTGTTGTTTATTACCATTGGAGTGGAATAGTCACTTCTTTTCTTGTCAAAAAGCAACCCAACTTCACTGCATCAACGCTTTACAAAATAATAGTTGAAACCATGACCTACATTTGCTTAACATCAATAGGAGGGATTTTTTTTTATTTTTGACAGATTTGGGGGGGTGTCTTTTAATAAGCAGGTTTTGTTTTGTCTGTTGATCATGTTTTCAGCTTTTATAATATTTGGTTTCAATTGCTTTAGAATCTGAGCGTAATTTTTCATTGCACTGGAAAAAGCAAAAAAAAAAAAGGAAAAAAAACCAAACCCTAGCTTTTTAAGTACTACCTGTCATCCCAAAAGAACTCTGCAAACCGATAATAAAGAAGTAATAATTTTCTTTCAAAATACTACCATCTCTAGGAATAAATATAACTACATTTTAACTATAAAGAATTAAAGCAACAGTATGTTTCAATACCGTCACAGAAACCAGCATGCATCTGAATTTCACATTTGAAAAGCAGAATAGCAAATTTAGCTAGAGCCCATGACTCGGGTATTACTCGTGGAAGAAACAGTAATATAATAGACAGACTTCAAGGTCCTTGAAGCAGGCCGTCTCACTACATCTGCCTGATCTTTGACATGCATCCAAAAGAGAAACTTTGAACATAGCCTGTTTCACATCTTGTTATTCTTCCGAGCACATGGCATCCTCAAGGACACCTTGTTCACGTTTGCAGAGTTGCATCATTAGAGTTTTAAGGAGACTCATTCGATCTAACTCTAGGCACCGAACTTAGTTCGCCTGCTAGTCTCTGTGGACTTCCTTACAAAGACTGGAGAGCAACCAGGGGTTTTGAAAAGGTTATTCTGAATAATAGCCTATTCTAGGTGATGTGGACTGCTTCTGGAGACACGTAATTTCACCTCATTTCTACAGGGGAAATCCCAGAGAGAGGAGCCAGCTACATTAAAGGCCTAATGTAAAGATTGATTGCCCGCACTTCCAGCATCTCCGTGCTCCCTTTCATTTTGTCTTTATTTTTTATCTATTCTTATATCAAAGTCCTTGAAGGTAAAGAATCATTGACGCTGCATCAGTAACAATGCTGTGCTATTTTTCATGATTTACCAAAAGGCACCAAAAGAAAGACCACTTTTTTCTTAATGATTTGACTATCGTGTAACTTATCTAGAGATAGCCGAGAGAAACAGCATGTACCACCCACAAACATCCTTTATCTCTGAAGTTAGAGCTGTTCAGTTAAACCCAAGGGGTGACTAAGTCTACTATATTATGTCCCACTCCTTGGCCCCTCTGTGGCAAGAAGTGACAATTACAGCACACTAAGTGACATATTTAATTGGATACCATGCTTCTCTGAGTTAAACAAGTGACCTCTAACACCTCAGCTAAGAGCATGACATTTATTGCATCCTGAAACCAGGTGAAAAACTTTACTCTTAATTTGGATGCCTATTCTTTCTCATTAGGTACATTTTCATACACTTTGTTCAAGGAGATGGTGGGTACACAAGGAAAAAGAGATATTTTTTTTCCTTCTCCTTCAAATTTTATAATAAAGTCATTTAAATTATTAAGGACCAGCTCATATTTCTAGTTTAAATGAAAGCCTGACTCGGAAACACAGACTATGCATAGCATACACGGAGGAAATTGGGTCATAAACTTCGGAATCAATATATGGATTTCAAAATGTAATTTTTAGTATTTATGTTTGAGCGTACATTTTAGCCCAATGCTGTGCATATATTGGTGGTCTTTAAAATATAAATTATCACAATGTGTTACACATAGCTTATTAATTACAATCTGAGCAGCCTCAAAGTCAATTCAATAGCTCTCGATCCAGATACAAATTCAACATGACTCAACAGGCAATAAGATAGTGAACTCTGATCCCAATCTGGGAGACACAGCCCTGTGAAGAATTCCTGCAAACTGAAAATGCCATGTAAAGAGACATGGGCAGCGAAGTGCCAGCCAGTTCTAGTCTCTCAACGCCAACAGGTAGTTCACGGAATTTAACGTGAGAGAATGTAACGAGGACCGGGACAAAGGCTGAGGAGGAGGAGGCTGCCGAGGGATCAGTGGGATTTGCAAGCATAAACAGGCTTTTGAAAAGCCTCCCCAGATGAATGCTATCTATGATTTCCCCCACTTGCAGGGAGAACCAAAGCAGAGGCAGGGATGCTGTTAGTTTCAGAGGGCACCACCAATTCCAGCACTTCTTTCCTTACAAAATTCCCACCACCCAGTTCAGCCATAGCACCTTGCACGGCAACCTGCTGATCAGGTAGCTTTATTCAAATACACCTCAGCGGAAGATGTTTGAGCTGCTTTAAAAAAAAAGCTCAAATACTTCCACGTTTCTTCGGTGGAGCAGAAAAATAACAACAGGTTGGGCACATCACTGAGGAGCGAGCAGAGGTCACTAGATTGCAGCGGAACAAAATTAAGGCTGTTGTGAGATGGCTGTCAGGTAAGGTGATACAAACCACCCTCTGAGCAGCACCTTCTCCATCGCCCCTGGACATACAGACGCGACTGCAGAGCTCACACACTTCGAGGAAACTGGATGCAAAGAAGAGAGAAAGTGAAAGCCTTAGAATCAAGACTGTTAATGTTGTAGATATTGTAATTTCTCTACTTTTGAATCTCACTTAAAATAGGAGCTCAGCAGAAAATACATCAGGTGGCTTCATATCCAATAGCCGTAATCGCTGCGGATGAAGGGAGGAATTGTCTTAGGCTGTAAAGAAGTAGGAGCTTAATTGTCGTCACTTGGAAAGACCCTTCCTTAGAAGTTATGAACAACCTAACAGAGTTTGAGAACGTGGTGCAGATCCTAATTAATATAAGTTGTAGGAACACTGGTGAAGAGACAGTTATGAAAGCAACCCACACAACAGGCTTTGTTTTCACCAAATAAATTTAAAAAAATCAGCAAACGTTTAACAAATTTTCATCCACCTTTCTATTCTTCACTTACAAATACTGCTGTTTCCCCAAGAGACTGAGGCATTTGCAAGCTCTGCTGTACATAAGAAAAAAAATAGAGCAAGACATTCAATGTTTTTGATAAAAGAGAGTTAGAAGGGAAATCTAAAATCCCTAACGTTGTCCTCCATGTCAAAAAGGAATACTTTTATCTTCATAAAAAGATTACAACAACAAAAATTAAATATTCTAAGTCCCAATTTCTTAGGCCTTTCAAAGATAAGATGGTGAGAAGTAAACTTTTTGTAAGAAGTAGGGAAAAAGGCTTTGCTACGTGTCTACATTCATCTGCAGCTCAGGAGTGACCTTCTGTCTCTTTGCACTGCAACAAAACACTACAGTTTTTGACTTATTAGATATTTCTTATTAAGATAAGCATGAGCTGCAAAGTCCAGCTCTGTATCCTGTCTGAGTTACTGAAAACTGGGTAAAAATCTATCTGTTGGGTGCTTCCATCCTGGAAGTGACAGTGGTAAGTCCCAGCTTCCAAGGCAGATGGTATCAATCGTACAATTTGAGCCTCCTCTGCTGAGATGAATCCTTCATTGGTAGAAAGGAACAAAATCACTTCTGTGTCTCATTAACACTTCCTACTCTCAAGGATAAGATTTGCCATCTTTTAATCAGTTATTATTTTCTAGGGATTTATCTTCCCCAGTTTTTTCCTCTGCTTTATACCATTGAATTCATAGCCAAAGCAATGGAAGCCAGGGTAAATATTCTGACAAACATTACAGTTTAAAAAAAAAAAAAAAAAAAAGATGACTGTGAAAGAACAATTACACCTTCCTAAAGCATAAAAGTACAACAGCATGATTTCAGAGTGGTCTCAATTCAATTTGCACACCAATGTTTTCTTGAAACAAACCATATTTCTTGAAAAGAAAATACTTTGAAAAGTCACTTTCTCCTTCCTCCCCCTCTTTTTTCTTTACTAACGTTGGCACACTCTGGAAGTCCTTGTATTATGAGACATCCTTCTCCCTTTGATCATAACACCAGAAAGAAGCACTCCTCCCAGATGAGGCAAATGAGATACAGCAAAAAAAAAAAAGAAAAAGAAGAGCTGCTGAAACCAAAAAAATAATTAAAAAGTAACACTTCTTCCCATGTAGGATCATTATTTTCCTTTCACCATGCAGCTCCTGAAGCTCCGTTGACCTTTGCAGGGTCACACTGAGCAGCACACCATGCATATGTATGGTAGTTCAAAAATAGCATTACAGTGAAGGTAATTGAATGGAATTAGGGTGCATTTTTACTTCAGTAACTGCAGCAGACATAAAGGGAGCCCTCGAACTCTACATACTTCCCACATGGTGGCCCTTTGGTTTGCTTCGTGTCTTCGAAATTCCACAGGGAAGCCAGCCAAAATAAAAACGACAGTTGCTCAGCTTTTACATTATAGTTCAGTCGGATTTAAGGCTTGCCCTTTATTTTTGTAGCAGGAAAATAAAAGGGATAACATGCAGGAGAATTCTCTATATTATCATGAGTGTACTTGTGCGCTGGTTTTTATAGTGCTGTGCTCAATGGATGTGATGTTCCTCCCCAGGAACAGAGCACACTAAATTCTGTAATGGCAGAAACTGCTGTTTTAAATTGGTTTAAGGTCACTGAATGGAAACATACTGGCCGCAAATGTCGCTCTAAGTTTCATCTTGGCAACATCACGCCGTGGTGGCAGGGTGTACGAGGGAGGGGAGACCGCCAGCATCCAAGTACGTTTGGTGATTTTTAAAGTCAGCTGCAGCTCTATTTAAATCATCATCAAAAAGTAAAACTATTAAAGGACAATCACCCCAACATCAAGTTGTTTTCTGGTGCAGTCACAGCCATGTATACGAGGCACCACTCCAAGGCAATAACATAGGGAAAAAAATTTCCTCAAGCTCATTGTGTAATCTCAGTTTAGATATTCCCTCTCATTTTAACTTGATCTATTCCACTTCCCTCTGTTAGACAAAGTTTCAGGTGTACAAGAATTTAGCAACACTTTTCCTGCTGCCCTGTGATTCTTGAGGAATATATTTAAGCCCTCACAGACGTACGATACCAGTCACTCAATCTAGATCTCAGCACTTCTGACTTCCTTGAGAATTTCTCATGCACCTGCATCCTTATCCAAATAAAAAAGCCAGACACATTTCTAATCATAAATTCTGTCTTGTTAACAATAAATTACTAACTTCCTTTTAACACTGAGAAGCACAATGGCAGTCCACATTGAAGAGGAATGTGAAATACCTCACCAACCCACAAACGCTGGAGTGTTACAAATATTAAGCTAAAAATTGAGTATACAAAATCGGCCATAAATCTGGAGGGGGGAACCACACTTTGAAATACTTTTAATATTCCTTTTCAAGAATTTGAATCATTGGAATTTGAGTCAAACTTCAATTTTACAGGCAGGGGGTTGATTTGATGTAATTTCTTCTTAAATTTTCAACACAAGAATTTGAATTTTGTTAAATTAAAAAATCCAATCTGTCAACTGCATGAAATATTTTTTCAAGATGGTCGACTGCAGAAACAAATCAGAATAAACTGGCTGCCATCAACAATCTGGTTTTGACAGATCAGCACATATCAAGAAATTTCATGGGAAATACCTGTTAAATTCCCATCTCAGAAACAGTTTTTATCATGGAAGAGAAGTGGACAAGATACGAGAAGTAACTGATGTATCATCCAGGATTATCTTTCATTATTTCCATTCTTATTTAAAATGCCTTTCTTTACTGCTGTTCAGAGTGATTCAGTCCACACACAAATCACCTATGACTTCCCCAAGATACCTATCTTTATCAAAACAGGATCTTTCAATAACAGGGTCTCAGATAGAAAAACTTCAATAAACATCAGCAGGTTCTCGGACCATGGTAGCTCTGAAAATAAGGTGTTTAATAGCAAGCTTTCTGCTGTTTTGCACATTCTGAAATACACGTTAAACATTTTTATGGATTCTGTAGTTGGCAAGTCAAAGCAGTTATTCCAACTGAAGATGCTCACACATGTTAACATAGAAAAATACACCATATATTTACTTACATTTCTGAAAGTCAGCACTACGCACACAGAATACTGCTGATTGACTTTTTAATTGCACCCTATTAAAAACGTTACCACTAAATTAAAATTCCCTTAGAATAAAAGGTTACTTAACACACATGCCAGCACATCTCTACAGTGGTTTGGTGACACTGCAAAAATCTACAGTACTACAGAGAAAGGCTTTAGTACAGCTAAATACACAAGTTTAAAACACAATAAGGACATGCCATTTTATGTACGAGTTCAAAGCCTATAAGCTTATAGATCATAGTTCAAAAAAATTTATTTTTTTCCTTTAAAAAACAGCTTACAAGGTATTTCACTTTTAACATCTGGAAATCTTACTGTATCACTTTAGAAAACTTTAATAAATAGGAAAAAAAAAAAACTTTAATATCTTCTCTCTATATGAAAAGCAAATATGCACTTTCTGTTCACAGTCATCTTACTTTAGATGAAGAAAAAAACCAGCAAGATGAGAACCAAAGTAAAATCTGAAGGAAAGAAAAGTGTGTGCATGTGCCTGTTTGGAACACAATGCACTACCAACAAACTCACCATAAAAGTAGCAAATGGATACTCATGAAAGTGAGTTAATGCAAACACCATGCACTGATCGGGTACATTAAAGATTTGAATTTATTTAGATATCTTTGTACCATCTGCTATCACAATTAAGAAAAGAAAATAAAAACAGTGAGAATAAAGGAGCCGCTTACAAGGCAGTGAATTTTGAGCAAACTTCTAAAATCTTACTTTGTATTATAACCTTATGACATTCCCTGAATTTCTCAGCATCTTGCTGTAGCTTCACAAACGAAGAACTTCCTTGCAACTTTCCTCCATCCAGGAGGAAGAACCTTCTCCAGCAAAGGCATGAATTGCTTTTCACCTTACCCTTAGGACACCAGGGGCTGTAGGTCCCACAGCCCAAATCCCAAAGCCCAGCTGTGCACCCAACAACTCCCAGGCAGCAGCACCAAACACACCCAGACAGCCCTGGAGACTCTATTACCGGTCGGGAAAGGATTTCATCATCCTATAGCACTGTGGTTCTCCCAGACGCCAATGTCGTTTACTCTGCTTGCACAAAGAGAACACAATAAAATAAAATTAAAATCTTTTTTTTTAAAAAAAAAAAGACTGTTCCTTGTTGAAACATTCATCCACCCTTCACTAGAGCCAGACTTTTTAAGACCTTCCAGTACAAGATAGGAACCCATTTAGATATTTAAACTTTCTGGAATTTAATGGGATCTAGTTGCATGTGAAACGCCCATGAGATGTTTAAGTACATTTAAAAAATAAAAGAAATCTAGAGCTGGACAACTTGACATTAACGGTTTCCATTTAAAGATCAAAGTCTCTACAGGTATTTAGAATTTGTAGTCCAGGAAGGAGTAGAGACATAACCATCCCCAAAAGTCTGCCCTTTAAATTTGTAGTCCCTCAACACATTTAACATTCTGAACCTAGTTAACTTGATAATCTAATACTATAACTCACAGTTTCTTCCTGCTAATGAATTTTGATTTCACATGTGCTAGACTCTGGCACTGCAGAAAAAAAGTAAGGAATCAGAAGCAGCTGATTGGAAAGAAAAACAACTAATGATTTTTTGAAATGTTAAGCTTGCAGCGATCTTTTAAAAGTTTGCATTACTACCAAACTCCAATAAGAAATTAAAAACAAATCAGAGTGATACTGTGGAAGTTGTCTCAGGTATGCAAAATTATTTGTTTAAGAACTTGAGCCCATTTTTTACATTTAGAAAATGCCTCCACCAAATATGTGCCTTGCAGCTTTTCACTGTTCAAGTTATTGAGTGATTCACCCAATTATGTCATCATTCACTTGGATGCCCTGCCTATGTTCCCAGTGCATATGGAAACCAAAATACAGTAATTTTAAGTTTAAGGTATTGGTCTGCTTAGCATTGCAGGGTCTTCTACAGGTAATTAGGTACAGATAGTCATTTAATGGTTCTTTTACTTTTTGAAACACACAATATTCAATAAAGGCAGGTGTGCATTCATGCAGACTAGTGTTTACACTGTGCCACAACTTAATCAAACATATAGAAACTATCCAAAATTTCTTGGTGTTTCTATTCTCTTTTTCATACTTTTTTTTTTTTTTAATCCGAACCTTGGAACTGTGCTTAGCAAAGTTTCTGACTGACCAAGAAACTGAAATAGTTTTATTCCCTACCCAACAGATTTTATCCTCAATTTTCTTTTCTTATTTCAACACCAAATAGTTGCTTGTGCATGCATGTGAACAGTTGCTATTTAAATGCTTGTGGAGAGCTCAGTTTCTGGCTCATTTAATTGCCTGAGGCCATTGGCTAAGAAGATCTAAGGAGCTGTGTACGAGGGTGTTGAGGCAGTGGAACAGGTTGCCCGGAGAGGTTGTTGATGCCCCATCCATCCCTGGCAGTGTTCCAGGCCAGGTTGGACGGGGCTTGGAGCAACCTGGTCTGGTGGAAGGTGTCCCTGCCCGTGGCAGGGGGGTTGGGACTAGGTGATCTTTAAGGTCCCTTCCAACCCAACCCATTCTGTGATTCTATGACTACATAATTTATTTTATCTGCCCAGAATGAACCGTCTGGTATCCTTTGCAATAGTGATGGTGTTTGTCCTCACTCCATAATTCAGAAGCGTCATTAATTGCATGCATGGACAGGACCCTTTGCAAAGCATGCATTCACATACCCTTGTCTCTCTCATTTTATTAGCTGCATAGTGCCAGCCCTCCTGGCATTAGGGATTAGGAAACATGTCTTTCTGATGGATTGCTGGGTCCCACCTGTATATGCTCATCCGTAGTTTATAATTCTGCCAAATGCAACTTCTGCTGTGCTGTAATTCACAAGCCATTTACTGCAGTCCTTAATGGCGTGCTTGTTATTCCCACACTAACATTACATCGGCCCATTTGTACAATCCCTTCTACACAATAACAATGTTGTACACACACTGACGGTATGCATCGCTCCCAGTGATCTTACGTCAAACGTCTTTCCCACTGATGCTAAGACATTTTATAGTAAGGACTCAGAGGGGTTTGGATTGAAGGTTTCATTTGGAGCTTTTCTCCAGGAAAGTTAAGCTCGTGCCTGTGTAACCTTCCTCATTCACACCATTCCAGTTCTTGCAATTATTGCCACAAAAACAAACTCTCCGATTTGGAGTTTCCAGTGTAGTCAGTGAAATAAACCACTCTACTCTGAACGCATTAATCACTTTATATCGTGGCCTACAGCTTCCCCGCAGAAAAGAAAGTTGTAATCAAGAAGCAAAGATACGACAGAAAGCCAGAAATGACACAAGGATTACTAGAAAAGGTCAGAGTAGCCCTGCACAAAGAATGCAGGAAAGCTTCAGATTTCTTCCCTGACTCCTGCTCGTATTCCTCCTGTCAGGGTACCTCAGACTAGTTAAAGAAATTCACAGCTCCGGTTACGAAACCGGGGGTCATCGAGGGTATTCCCAGCAGGTGTCTCTGCTTTTCTTACCAAAAAATTTGACATGGCTCTGCAAGGATGATAAACATGCCTGGTGCCCCCAAAGTACTTAAAAAAGGGATACAAGACTGTTCAAAAGACCAGAGCTGTCCCTCACTAGCCCACCCCTTGTCCCATTAAAGTTTGGATCAAACTCCTGTCAAACTGCAAGGGCACAGGTAGAAAATGCCTATGGGAAAAAAAATAGGGGGGGGGGGGGGGTGGTGGAGAAAGAAAGACAAGAAGTAACAGTTTTCAGAACAGCTTCTACTCAGATTTGAATAATCATTACCCCACAAAACTGAATTCCCATGAGGCTGGGTATGGTGAGATTTAAAGTGCGTGTAAGCAAGTTACTGAAGGCAAGCAGTAGCTACGCCCATGTCTAAACTACATTAGTCTGTAAGGCATTTAGCCCTACTTTCAAATAAATAACATTAAAATAACACTTCTGCAGGTAGTTTTGTTCTGAGTTTGCTGCTCAGCTAGTCAGACATTTCCTCTGAGCACTATGCTTTAGTTTCAGATACTCCGACATACAAAACACAGAGGAAGAATTATCAATCTTTGGTATGTTTAAAAGCATATTTTTCTGATATTCTGGTAAGTATTTGGTAGTGTTCATCAATGGATTTATCATATTCTTTTCAGAAGGTCTTGAAAATTACAGTAAAAGTTTCATTCTTAGATGTCTTAAATGGTTAATGAAGCTTTTTTTCATCGGTTTGCTCTGACATGGAACTCTCTAGGGGTTACCAGACCTTGGAGCAGTATAGAAACAGTCAAGATAAATGGAGGGTTGTCTTGTTACCATTACTTAAAAACAAATTATAACTAGGGATTTTCTATTTGGATTATATGTGTTCAACACGGGTAAATTTGTTATCTTCACAACATGTATTAAACTTAACCACATTCCCAAAAGATTAAAAGGAGGCATCAGCAAAAAAGCATCTGCTTTTTACCCTGGTCATCGAAGTTTATATTCTAAGACACCTGTTCACATATAAAGCTGTAGGAACAGGGACAAATTCAATTTACCCTTAGTGAGGGGAATGGTCCCTGATCTGTGCTCGGACGGCAAGTAATGCTAAGTCCTGCACAATGTTGCTTATGCCTGCAAAGTCAGTACATATTATGGGACTGAAAGTCTAAACAGTTGAGGGTAAAAAAAAAAAAAAAAAAAAAAAAAAAGAGACAGCATAAAAAAAATCATCTCTTTCGGCCTTTGCATACAGCAGACCACTCAGAAGGTAGAGAGCCTTCTTCTATTTTGTTCACACTCTTTCTCTAGGGCTTCCATTTTTCATTTTCCTCTCAAACACCGGCACTGATCCAGGGAGAGACTCGGCCTCTTTCCTATTCCTTTCACTCCAACAGCAATCAAATAATGGCTATTTCAGTCACTTGGAAATATTTACTACCGTAATTTCTTACTGTTTAGGAATTATGATCTACAGATGAAACATCTGGGGCCAGGTTAAGTATTTCTATGTAAAGAAGTAGGGTTTTGCTAGTTTGATTTTGCCCTCTGCTCCTCTGGTTCAGGCAAATGAAGCAAATAATAACACTCACTAATGATAAAATACAGCTTCCAGCTCGCTGCAGCTTAAGTGCACTGACTCTGTGCTAACTTGTTCTATGAGGTCCAGTAGTCCTGCAAAGCATTCAAACTATCCATCCATCAGAATAACAAAACAACAAGCAATCTGAATAGTTTTCATTAAAAGAAACTTGAATAAAAAGATTTTGTTCTGAATGGAGGCAGTGCTCTCCTATGAGGTTTGTTTTCATGACTTTTTTTTCCTTTTTAAGCAGAATTCACAACGCTCCCATTTTCTATTTTTTTCCTGCAAAACACTTTAGATTCCCTGAAATTGAGCAACTGAAATAAAAATTAATTAAACATCAGACTAATGTGAGATTATCGGGCATTACAAATTCTTTCCTTTGGGATAGAGGCTTCTGTTCAAAAAAATTTAAAATAAAATAAAAAAACCCAAACCACCTAACACCACAGTGTTTTGGTATTAAGCTACTTATCAAAAGCTTTTCAGGGAGGAAAGAAATTATAATGTTAAATGAAACTCATGGGTATAGTTTATGCTTTTTATGGAGAAGAAAAAAAAGAGCAGCAGCTGGGTCATATGCAGTAGACGTTGTGCTCTCTGTGACATCATTCAGAGAATCTCCGAACGGAATGAGTTATTTTGGAGGAAAATAGCAAGATCTCGTACATTGGAGTTATTAATCTGTATTTCTCTCTTGTACTCTCAGAGACGTCATCCATGCACAGACTACAAGGTAAAAGCAACAACTGTGATCAACTAGCCTCCAGCGGAGCACAGGCCACGGGATTTCCCTGAATTAATTCATCGTACAATGCCCATTTAGGGATCTCACTGACAAAATACACATTCGACTCCAGCTTCTAGAGCCTAACTGGGAAAAGCACCCATGCACCAGGGATGCCACATCTCTGCGTTCCTGTATGCATGTATACGTCTTGCTCAGAAAGCCTGACAACTCGGCTGCCATCCCAGCTCTACTCAGCTGACCTCAGAAAAGGCAAAGCTCTTTAGGTGTGGATCCCTCTCTATGGCTCCGGTCACAGTCCCAGTTCAGTCTGGAGCTCTGCACACAACATAGAAATCAGAACACCCTCAGATCTTCGGAAGTTCTTTTATATATTCCCTAGAAGAAAGCATGGCACATAAAAACCAGCTCAAGTGTTCATAATGTGCTGAGCTGGACAGATTACAAAGGCCTTATTGCCACAAAGAACACTAACTTGACGCTTCAATGATCTTAAGACTGTCTTAAGCTGTTTAAAAATCCTCTGGAACTCAATTTTCCTGAATTTATTTTCCTGAACTTTGAGAAACACAAACAGCAATTCATTGTTTGGGAAATACTAATAATTGTAAGTAACTGAAAGGGAAAACACTGCTGCAAGGTGCTTTTCCTATGTATAAAGATTCAAATCAAAGCTCAGATGGGGTTTGGGTAGATATTCCCATAGAATGGCACAGCAGATGTCAATATTTTTTCTCCATCAGAGGTGTAGTAGAGTAGAAAAGATCTCAAAATGCAGTCTGACTCTGAAGATTTCAATTTTTTTTTTACTACAAACAAACCTAATGCATAAGATCCTAGCAGTGTACTAAAAGTTCATCCTACCGCCACATATCAAACCTAAGTGTCAAGATTTGCCAACGGGACAGTGCAGTTAGAATAACTCCGTAATAGTATACTCAAACACTCCACGTACGTAACTGCCCTAAGACTTAGGCTCTTTCTATTTTATCAGTACAATTTAAAAGTCAGAACTTAGCTTAAAAAGGCAACGAGATGGGAGATCCTGCAACCTAATTGCATTCAGATGTCTAAAACTGTAGCAGTCAGCAATGACTTCTGGCATAAACCGCAAGACAGAAATTGGGCTGCAGCTAGATACAAGACAAGTACAATGAAGCCCTGGGCTAATAAGCATTAATTTCACTGCAATGAAAGCAAAAATTGGATCATAGAATAAAACAGAAAAACTAGTAATTGAGTGTTGGAATGCAGGTGATACCGAGAAGGCAAACTTCTAAAATCAATTCCTAACAATTGCATAGTACCTCTTCACCTGCCATGGAAAAGCTTGGTTCCTGATCCTCCTCCAAAGGTGTGAATATAGGTCCACTCTGGATGCAGCACGAATGTCAACAATAGACGGTAATGGTACTCCAAGTCTTGTACTGAGCCCACCGTGAATAAAAGGTCCGTGTCTTCTTTCCATGTCAGTGGCAAAGCTCTTGCTGAATTTTGTGGGAGCAAAACTAAGCCTAGAATGAAGCCAAAGCTCTGTAGCTCATTTAATCTTATCGCCTGCTCTACACCTGCTATGGCATGAGCAGCAGCCAATGGCTGTCTGATAATAAATAGTTTGCCAAAGCTTTTTTGATAAATTGGAAAGATAACAGTCCCCTTTCTCAGACCCATACCAGTCAACAGTTTAGAAGGAAAAACTGGTCTCCGCGTTGCTGCCTAATTACCTTGAGAGTCTGCCAACTCATTTCCCTGCACCATATATGATCCTGTTGGTTTTTCAAGCTCCACTGAAATACACACGATACTGAAATACTGACGAAAGCCAAATGCCAAAAATTGATCTACGTTATTTCCTGGAGAGACAAAAAAAAAAAAAAAAAAAAAAAAAAGGGCAGGGTCAGTTAACACACAACAAAAAGAGATGCAACAAAATTTGTTATCTATACTGTTCTATAAAATACAATGGCAAGTACTCAGGCCAGCAAAAACTGCCAGGTCTAAAAAAACAGAAAACAGCCCCAGGACTTAAGTATTCAATCAGCGTACTTTGCCCAAAATATATGCTGCTTTCAGAACTTAGTACTTTTGCACGGCAGTGAATTAGCTCAAAATGGGTATGTGTCTGTCACGTTACGTTAAACAATTTGGATCTGAATGTGGCTAAGCCAGTCGTCTTCTCTCCTTCCCTCCTCTTCCCAATTCTTTATCTCGTCTCGATATTCTGCCCGCCCAAGACAGTTTCTAGTTTAGGTCTCCTTGTTCAGGTCGGTCCCTTTCATCCAACTCCAATTCCCATCTCATGCCTTGCTCTACTCCAGTCTTCATGCCTGGCTCTGTGATTGAGTTTAGCAGCTCCTTACCCCTGCTGCCAGGAACCAACAGAAGGAGAAAAGGCAGTAATTTTAATGCAGGAGCTGGATTTGCTGCTCTTCTTCCCTGAGCCTGACAATCTAATGGCCTTCTCTCTGCTGGACATCACATTCACAGGCAAAGCTCTGCTGAGCCTCTTCCATATCTCACTGAGACATTCTCACCTTAGATGGATTTTTCAGGGACTCTAGCTGATTGATATTTAACAATCCCAAACAAATATAGCTAAATATTCTCCCCCATTCCAAAGTACAAAGTCTTTTACCAAATTTTGATATAACTGCCAACAAAATGGCTATTACATTTCTTTTTTGCTATAAGCATAATGATTAATTCTGTTCTTAATCTCATTCTGGAAAAGACACAAGTAGTTCCTGTTTATATTTTCCAAAATCTTATCCTGAAGAAGAGAACTACCCCTTTATGATAAACTCATAAAGGAGAAAATGGAAACATCAGAAATGAACAATTCAGGACAATAATTTTTAACTTACATTTAAGAAATCATACATTCCTGGATAATATATATATATATATATATATTCCTCTGATGTAGTTGGTACACTGTTTACCAAGATTCATAACCAACTACTTTTGTTTTCTTTTTTTCTTTCTCTCACTTTGCATTTTGATGTAACTTAGATACCTACACAACACTTAGATATATATAATCTTACTTTTTTTTTTAAATGTAACACGGAATGTATGTTGCCAAGTACTTAAATCTATAATCTCACAGCTTCTACAAAACTGCTTCACTGTCATTAGTCCAGATAGGTGTCTTCAGGCTGTATTCCTCCACGAAATTTCATCAGAATTTAGCTTGGCTCTCAAAATTTAGAATCCTATTGTTATATGTCTTCTTTCTGAGTCATACAGATCAAGTGAAGGTAATCTTAGTTCAGAGACTGTCATACTAAGTGAAATCTGAATAATCTGGCAAGATCTAAAAATTAACTCGCAATTCTTTGAAAAGCCTTCGAATATATCATCTTATGTAACTCTTGTCACTGTAACAGACTTTCAAATGCGAGTTACACCTCCAACCTCTAACCTCAGATTTCCTTTTTAGGGGCTGTGCAACTGCATTTTGCATTGATCCTTTGCTTTTTCATCTCATTCCACACTATGCTCCTCTTACTAAAGCCAATGGCATTTATGGTTCAATGTTTCTTCTTATCATCTCTGATCCCCTTTGCAAGAAAACACTTTTTTATCTTTATGTTAAGAGATGGCCAATGACTTTAGTTGCTACAATGTAACTTGAATGTGGATGAAATTAGAATCACTCCTGGAGAATAAAAAAAAAACCTTCGGGATAAGAACCAAGATTCCAATGGAGAAAAAAAAAGTATACGAACCTTTGTATATTTAAATGGGCACGGATGTCTTTCTTCCTTGTGCAGGTACAGGAAGGATAAAAGACTATCAAGAACTTTGCAGTAAAGTATTGAGGAGCCTGAATTTTAAAACAAAACATTCAGAATCTTGTATTTTGAAAAGACCCTAATCAACAGCCATTTCCCCCCTTTCACACATTACCTGACGTTAAGGATCTTCTTTCTTAATCGGCTTGCACTGGGACATAAAGATGTCTCAGCACAAGCACCTTTAAATACAGATGTTTTTGTGAAATAGCTATTTTCTAGGATGACTATTCGGTATATATTCACACAGCAAATTAAAAAGGAACAAGTGTGTCACATTCACAAGTCAAACTATCACTATCCCTCTAGATAAGTTCTTCAACCCCTAGAAAAGTCTGCCTGACATCTAAAATGTCTCTACAGCAGTTAAAAGCTCAGTGCTTCTTGTCGTCTACCTTGAAATGAAAACCAGAAGATTCCCCTCCTCTCTGTAACCTTCTATGTAGTTGAAGGTCATTAACAATTTTTCCCTCTGTCTTCTTTTTGTAGAACAATTATATTTGTGCAATATGCAATAAAATATTCTGGTTTAATGAGCGTAATTGGCTTGCAAAGATGTATACAGCTTCTCATTTTCCCCATAATTTTTGTTTAATATACAGGCATCTACAATGTTCAGCAGATTGAACCTCTTTGTCCTTCTTGTGGTTCTTGATTTTAGGCCCTGTCCACGTCATCAGTGTTCATACTCACCTGAGGGCTTTTTGCACGCAATCCCAACAAGACTAGTTTCAGGTCCTCTTGCTAAACTAGCAAGGCGGCATAGAGGGACTTGCAAGAAAGCAGAAAGAATGAACTTAAACTGGGAGAGGTGCACGCAGCTCTTCTCTGTCTCTACAAAGGGAAAAAAATTGCACCCTCTTATCACTGTGATTTCTCGTCTTTTTTGTGTTATTACACAGGTATCTCGGTCTCACACGCGCATAGGTACACACACACACCCCCCCCCCAAAGTCCCTTCTGTTCTTGCAGGTGAAGTGACTGATTTCTGCTGCCACGGGTTCTCAGTACAGGAGGAAGCTGCATCCTCCCCCACCCCAAGATGAGATCAACCCCAAAGCCATTCTATTAATTTCATTAAGGTTTGAGTTATGACTCATCAGCTAGGCCCTACCAGCAATTTCAGAAAACATATAACAGGATATCATTTTCACTCCCTGAAGTACATCACTATTTTAATCTAGAGTTGTAATTGACTCCACTCTTAAAGGAGGTGATAAAACGTTCAGAGAGTTGCCGCAGTACCTCTAGATAAGCAGCCCTGCCAATATACAAGGGAGATAGCACGGCCAATGGATGAGAAAATGATTACAAACACATTAGAATGATCCTTTGCCACATTGATCTGTAATTTTATTTTATGTTATCTATTAATCTCTGAACTGTATGTTTTGAATCATATCCAAGTGAATTGTACCCCTGGTGATTACTGTTCAAACTTCCTCTAAAGTCACAGTCAACATAGCAGCATGTAATGCATTTTGTTACTGTGAATATGATGGGCAAAATTTGATACTGAAAAAGATAGCAGTGAAAGTGGGTGTGTTATCAGGGCTAATATTGTTTCCTGTTGTGTAAGATAAGGAAGCACAGTTTCCATCCTTTTTCAGCAGGCAAGCATCATGTTTGGTGACAGCAAACATAAAAATCCTTTAAAGATATAGACTACTTAAAGATGTAGTGAAGGTCAAAAGCGACAGTGACTCAGTCAGCCTCTGTCCACTGCCGTCTGAATTCAAACAGAGCCACTTTCACCAGTCGCTTGAAAACAGTGAGTTTTTGTAACAATTGGCAAAGGCAACTGGGGTAGGACAGGAGAGAGAAATAGAGAAATGAACTGAATGTTCTCTAATCCTACCTAATCCATAATTGTGTCAGCCTCTGAAATGGGATGTTGCTACTTGCCTCAGCACCTGCTAGACTAGAAGCCTGCCCTTTGCGTCACAGCCATGGAGCATAACTTGCTAACCTTTACGTTCATCTTTTCCACGGATCATTTGAAAAGCACTCAAAAATTAGCAATCATTTCAGCAACTTGGAAAGAACTCAGCTCTTCTTAATCATTTATATTCTGTGAGGCAAAGATTAATTCCTTCAAAGAGAAAAACAACATGCCACAGGAAGGTGTGATCTAATTGCAATAATATTTCCTACTGAATGCCACCGATATCCAGAATCTCTGTTTACATACACTAAATCAATTTTATGGGGAAACAATAGGACCATGCCGGTCATGCACGCTTCAGCTTCTCACTGTAGGAGTTTAAGAAGCTGAGAACGTATAGCTGAATGAAAGGTATTCATGTTTATACTTACATGACTTTATGGTCATCAACTCACCGTAATATTTGAGACTTCCAGCAACAGGCTCTGTTTTGCTTTCCTTTCGCCCAATGGATACATCAACTTTTATCTACAGGGAACAGAATCACAAAAAGATAAAGTAACAGATTTAATTTGTGTCTTTTAAAATCACTTCAACTTCTCTACAATGCCAATTTCTGTCTAACGCACCCCAGCCTGGCAAATTCATTCTAACAAATCAGAGCAGCAGAGGATGCTGTCACCTAAATAGTAAACATCACAGACATTATTTTTAGCTGACATGACATCAGCAGTTACAAATCTCCATTCAGCTATGCCCTCTTACAAACACCAGCCCTTATGCTGTTTTTCTTCATCCCTATGGAGCCCAAACTCTGCACGCAACCTCAGGTCATCTGCTTTTGTGGGTCTCATTACAAGATACTGGCACAAACTGAACAGAGGTGACGGAGACCTCCAAGATGACTAAGCTTCTACAAATTTAGAGAAAATAAGCATCTACGCAACAGAGAGCACATGCGTTCAACTTAGAGAGGCTGTAGCCTACATAGACACTTTATCAGATGCTAGGGAAGCATCATGGGAGAGCGTGCCCTTACACATTACAATCATGAAGAAGTATCAGCTGGACTTTATACTCCCCCAGACATCAAAGCCATCAACCACAAGCCACAGATTTCTAGCAAATGAGGCTTAATTAACACTGGAGCTCCTGAATTTCCTTATTCCTGAACATGCCCAGCTGCTATGGAAAATTAATTAAGGCTTAAATCTTGTGGCTCTTTCTTTAGTACTTGTTGCATGGCAACATTCATTTTTATGTATGAGCTTCTTCCTCCAAATGACATTATAATAGTCTTATCCAAGAGATGAGCTGTTAAAGTCTTAGGACAGATATTTGCACATCTCGGTTTAGTTTTGTTGGGTTTTTCACTCATAAGACATGAATTATTCACTGATAAGACAGACTGTAAAGCTCTGGTTGGTTCTAGGCATCAGTAAAATCAGTCAGTCATGGCAGAGGATTTAACTGGCTTCTTTTTAACAGTCATTTCCACAACTGTTTTTAAAGATTATCCACTGAGGCAAGCCTTGCTCATTACAAATAGGTGGCCTCAGAAGACTGTGGTGTTCCTTGGACACTCATGATAAAGTGCTCCAAACCAGACTAACTCTGCCACTGAGAAGCACAGGTGCCTGAAGGCATTGAGCAGTCTACTCCCCCAAACTTCCTTGGTTGCTCCAATATTACTGCACCTCCTGAACTGGGTACAACAAACCCTGGCTTTGGCTCCTGTCACTCCTCACACCTTCCACCAGTGGAGAGTGGGAGAGACTCTTTTTACCTTCACCTCGGACAAGGAGAAGTGGCTCCCATCCAGTGTCCCTTCTTAATCTGCCTCTTAAGATTATTTGTTTTCTCTAAATTTAAGTTCTGATCAAGAGGCAGTTTCCAGAAAAAAAATTGCATAGGTGAACTATCCCATACAGGGGACTTTTCCTTCCACTGAATTATAGGCCAAATTCACCATGTGATGAAACAGCCTGATTGAATTCATGCAATGGCACAGTAAGATTAACACACCAATGGCGCAACTTGAATTGTAACTCTTTGTAACTAATGCTAATAAATATTACTGCTGATTTCCATCAATTTTTCCCAATGCATAAAAAAATAAATCTTAGAAGAAAAGAAACACGCCTCCAGGGCACACTTGTCTCTCTTTTTGAATACCCATAATCTGCAAATGACTTAGTTCATATTACATTATAAACAGCTAATGAATTCTCCCATGTCTTCAACATGTGATTTGTAATACTCAGCTCATTTTCCTTTACTGGTGTGTCAGTGGGACTCCAGGTATCAAATTAAGTTGAGACAAGACTGGCCCGAAAATTTGTACATGAATATACTAACACGTTGCAAGTGATCTGTTGAAATTCAGCTCTGCTTTGTGTCCATCAGCATTTTGTTTGCTTCAAAATCTGAAGACCTGTGGTGATGATAATGACAATATGTTTTTCATGTGAAAAGCAATCAACTCACACCAAACTCCAAATACGCTGTTAGTATAACTCTTATCATTTCTCCCCTGCCAGTGCCTATTTTGGAGGTTTAAAAATTTGACTGCAATAAAAACAGCTACTAAGAGAAACAATCGGCACCCTATTTTATTTCTAACAAACCACACAAGGTCATATTCCATGAAGGTTAAGATTTCTGACTGTGGATTGCTTAAAGGTAACAAAAAAAGTAATGGAAAAAACTCATAGACCAAAACTCGTATCTAGATAAAAGTGAGCTAAAGTATACATTTTTGATAGTGAGGGTAACTAATAGCGAAGGCTGCCGCAGACTGTCTCTCATGTTAGAATCTTTAAATTATGATCAGATACCTTTCTGAGGTTCCCGTTCACCTGTGAGATATAGAATTGATGTAAGAAGCACTCAATAAAGCTTGGTGGGCTTCATTTAGTATGCAATGAACTATCAAACCAGCAGATCTGTAAAAAGCTCAACTTTTTTGATCTACTGATCTTGTCTTGCCACTTATTCTGCTATGGACCGGGAACTATCTCAGAAGAAAAAGAGACTTGAGCTCCGACTATAACGGTAGCATGAAAACAAACTTCAGGTCTCATCATGCTTAGATTTATGCAATGACCCTTATGCAGGGTAAAAGTTAGAAGACCTCAGTCTACTGATTTTGGGAGAAGTACTAAATTTAAAAGAAGACCAGAGACTAATGGAGCGTTCAGTAGTCTGCTGTTCACTTTGCATAGTTTCCACATAAACAGCAGTTCGGTGCTTCTCTCTTGCTCTCTCTTTTCTTTTTAAAAAAGAAAAAAAGAAATTCCGGGTTTCCAAAAAAGAAAAACAAAATAACATGATAGTTCATGAGAAATAAACTGAAATAACATGGAAGGAATTATTAAACACACAGGCTGAGAAGATATCACAAAGTTCAGGTAAAAAGAAACTTTCCTAGCAGAGCATGTACAAGCTTGGAGTTTTAACTATGGCTCTGCAACAAAAATGTTAAGGAGTAACATCAAGGTGACAGAACGGTTTCCTTAAAGTTTTTGTTCTCTTGTCACAGCTTCATTTCTAATCCCAGTATTTCATGACATCACCTGAGATGGCTATGGAAATGTTTTAATGCCACATATTGTCAAAAAGATCACAGTAGCACTGAAGAAGATAGATTTAAATTCTACACAGATAATTACTGAAGTGAGGATTAAGTAACTAAAATTAGGAATAAAAACCCAAGACATTTCTAACAATTATGAAATCAAAGCAATAAGTTACATTAAAAGCACTGTACTCAAAATCCATCACCCAACTTCATAAATTAATTAAAAAAAAATCATACTGAACTGATTTTATGTCTTGCAATTCCATAGTTAAGACGTGACCATTTTTTGCAAACCAGACTAAGTATTAGACTAGGAACAGTGCACTTTTCATTCTTTGTTCTCTTCATATGCTAGACTTTATTAAGACGCACAGGATCTTGTCCGTGTACTTTGAAGATTTTAACAACTACTAACCTTAGATTCTGAAGCTGTACCAGAGCTTCCCTAACAAAGGCATAAATATATTTCAGTCTTCAAAAGAACATTGCATTCCTCTGTCTGGGAACCTCTGACCATCAACACCAGAAATACGATTTTAGACATAAAACCCGTAATATTTCAAGGCAAAATAGAATCCATAAAGCAATGGGGAAATGCAGGACAATATACAGTGACAGGCAATCACTGGATCTTCACATCTAATTTTTGATACCAGTTCACGTACTCCAAGACCGCTCCATAACATTAACCACAGCATGCTAAGGATGACGGGCACGTTCGCTTCAAAAGCGCTCTCCTGATGGAAGGGTGAACACTCCTACAGCTGCACCCACGGCTTCCTCACTGATAAGCACCTACCGGAAAAAACTCAGAGGAAATTAGGCCAATCTCTCATGAAGGCCCCAAGAAACTAATTTCCTCAAAGAAACTGCTGAATTAATAATCTTATTCTATTACTTTCTCATGATCAAGTCTTTCTTTTAAAGTATATTAATTTTTTGTCTCTGTCAAAACAACAGGAATTTTTACTTTGCCTAATCACTATTTCCTTAATGTTTGAGCGAACAGAAATTGTTTGCACTGACAAAACTGCTATATCCAGAGGAGAGAGGAACTGCTAGTCTCTCTCTTCAAAAGACATTTTTATTCAAAGAGATAAATTATACTTCAAACTGCCACCGTAGCACTGCAATCTGTTAGTATATGCTAGGACCAACAAGCCTGTTTCCAAGAGGAGACAGGTTCATAATGGAAAATTCAGACCTCAATGTCTAATTTTCCAGATCCAGTGTGTGCTTAAACTCCATTATAAGAAGAGAGGTCACCTGAGGTTTTTGAATCGAATCTCAGCTCAGAAGATGTTCAGACAAAAGTCGTTCCTACTTCCAGATAACTCACAACTACGCTTTCCCATTAGTTTTTCACAGTATTTCAGTATTATGAAAACTGCAACCAGCCGTGCAAAGAAAGCGTACATGGTACACACATTTCTTCAACACGACCTCTCTTTGTCTCACCGAAGCTTTAGATGTCCAGGACTCTTCTCCCTGCCAGTCCTTGGCAAAGAACTGGTCATATTACCAAGAAATCCAACTATGCTCCTTCAAACAATTTTACCTGTGCTGTCCCCGCTAGTCTAAAATAATATATTCAGACTGAAGAGGAGTGAATTATGTGCGCAGAATATACAAAACCAAACATACCAACGTATCCATCTTCAAACATTCAAATCAAGCGTGAAAGAAAGCTACTGCTGGGAATACATTTTTTTTTTTTTTTTTTTTTTTTTTGGTACGGGAACCAGCTCACCTACTTCGGTTATATCTCCATAGTGTTCAAAGGGACATGTAAACAAGTCCAGAAGTACTGAACTTGCAGAGCACTCAAAACCAGAGAATGTCATACTCATCTATCATTTATGGCAACACACTGAGAGCAGCTGTGAATGCCATGCTGACGATTTGCTTAGGACGATGTAGTGCAACTGGAGAGGCAAACCTAGGATACGTTACCCTTATAATAAAGCATGCGGCCCGAGAGCTATCTGTTATGCAAGTAAGTTATGGTGACATACAGTTTAATGCACCAGTTACCAAAAAGGTGGCTAATTTGTATTATCTTGTGGTTAACAGCTATTATAAGATAGCCCTGTACTTGTGAAATTCATAGGACAGTATGGCATACGCCAAAGCAATTATTTTGTGTTAGCCAGTACCCCAAATGCCAGGAAGGCATTAATTTGAAGATGATTGGAACCTGCTGTTTTCTTCGTGAATAATTTGTCTATCTGTTGAAGGTAGTATTCATTTATTGATAATTTACAAAGGGAAAATACTGCACAGTTCTGCTTGCTGTTGGCAACCACTCACTGAACAATCCCCAGAAACGTGCTTCAGCCAATGCAGAAGTCCTCCTGCTCTCTTTGTTAGTCCTCATGTTTAAGAGAAGAGTAAATCACGTGCTGGGTGTAAAGCCTGCTCACACCATACTCGAGACCTCCACTTGCCAAAGGCTTTACAATCTAACTTCACTGGAAGCATTCAAAGGAAAGTAACGGAGGTGCGAATAGATATAAAATTCACAGCAGAATGGGAGAATGAGTAGAAGATTCCTTTCATGTACTCAGAAAATGACTGTGATGAATTATGCTCTTCCTTTCACACATTTATGTGGCACAAGCAGCTCCTGAAAACGGTACTAGAATGAGGAGCAAAGAGACCTCCTACCTCAACCAAGGAAATATGTTCCATGACAAAGAAAAAAGATGAAAGATATTTGTAACAGCAATAAAAGAACACCAGTGATAAGATTTTTTTTTTTTTTTTTTTAACTCTGAAGGACAAAACAGAAATCATATATAAGGCAAAAATAAAGAAACAAGATGAGGCAGAATTAGTAGGGACTAAAAGCAAGGACAAGTTACAGGTCCCTGATGGTGTAACAAATTACAAAGCAGGTAGAAACTACTGTCGAGAACTATTTATTCATCTCTATAATGGGAACAACTTCAGGCAAGGACAATAATCACAAAGCAGGAAAGTGTTCATTAATTAAATGGAAACAAATCAGAATTGTTCAAGGGACAGCTTGCCAAGGATACGTTTGGCAGGCACAGATATGCAATGTTCTTCTTTGTGCTCTGAACTTTTTGTACGACAAGAGGTTAAAGAAAGTTTATCAAGGCTCCTGGCTGCACAGGTAGCTCTTTGGCAATAACATTAATCACATTAAAAATGTAAATCTAGATTATCTATACATCTTAAGTCCTTAAAAAAATACAATGGTCTACATCAGGCAACTGTGAAACCCTTGACTTCTCCACCCAGCTGTATGCTGTGTCCATAACTGCTAGATTATGAAATCAGGCTCTCTCTGCTTGCCTGCCTCCTCCTGATCTAATTGACTCCCATACACAGTGTGCACAGCTGCAACATCAGATATGTAGGGAACTTCCCTATTTCTGTACCAGCATTTTGTATAGCCTAATAATTAAATACTCTTCTAAACCAGCAAGGTAGAAGTTCCTATCCCTCAGACTAGAAAGAGAGATTCAAACCAGATTTTCCCTTTACTGGAACGGGCATCTTGTTATTATAAAATACTCACAAAGTTTTCCTCCATAGGCCTGTTCATGCAGATACATCCTAATCTAAGCTGGGCTCTCAGTTCCAGTCCTTCAGAGACGCGCGTGCCACTGCATGAAGACACAGAGTCCTATCGGTTTCTGGAGCAAAGGTAACTTATTAGGCAAAAAAAAAGAGGCTTTTCTGGAGACAAACAGTGTCCCAGCTCAGGGCTCAGGTTGTGATTTTGAATTCCACTGCTTGAAGTTTACAAACTTTTGTCAGAGTTGGGGATTTTTGTCACCTACATACTTTTTAAGGTCTGGCTCTTTGTGGGTTTTTTTCATCACCATAGCTTAAAAGGACTTAATCAATTGAAGCCATTAAAAAACAATGACAATTTGCATGCGGAGTGACAATTTATTTGCCAAGTTTCAGCATGTTACAAATTAAGCGGGCTGAATTATGAACTGCTGAATAACTGGATGTACAGCGGAAACCGCAATGAATCCTTAATTACAAAACCATAAAGATGCTGCGATAAATATGACATTGCAAATGCAATAGAGGAATGACTCTGCTATAATTTAAGCATCTTTCATTAAATGCAACAGGGTTGTGTCTTTTTGCTTCGTTTTTTTTACTACTGCATCATCACTGTACTTGTTTTTAAAATGGCGAACTCAAGTAGAACACAAATCATCGTGTCAATCAGGGTAGGGCACATCGCTTTGAGCTCTTCATCACCTGGCTCTCGGACAAAACAAGTCAGACCTTTGTGCCTTGTTACAGTGGCATGGAGGTATCGTCCTGAAAACAAGTTAATAAGATTTTGGTGATGTATATTTACAGCAGCAGCACAGTGCCACCAAGATCTTTTCAGAGGAATCTATCATTTTAAGGGTTATTAATAGAATGTGAAATGTTTCAAAATTTTAGAAGTTTATTTTTTGTCTTATTGACTATGGATTTATTTCAGGATCTAGTCTTTTTTATTGTTTTTCCTTCCCCTTTTTAACCTAAATGCAAACTACTTTTTCTCGTTCCCTCTGTCTACATATGTAAAGCAAAGAAACAAAACTGATGGAAATACATCAGATATTCAGCGCATCAAAATCCCTCTAAAAATAACTAAAACACTCTTCATATTAAATACAACTTCACTTTTTGCAAAACCCATTTCAAGTGGAAGCTTCCCAGTTTTTTCTTTGCAACGTGAGCTGTTTCATGCAGCTCAATGACTACTCTGCAACCAAAAAAAAGTTGGAAATTTTAAGACTACCGTTATTGTCATCTTTATTCGGTGAAGTCAATGTAAGAGTTTTTATAGAAGTAATTTCTGAAAAGTGAAGTGAATGTAATGTCCATGGGGTGATCCTACAGACCATGTTCAAAGAAGCATAAAATTATCTGCCTATGAAGGTCAATTAGTTTTGACATTAATTTTGGTAGCATAAGTTAAAGCATTTTTTTCTACACTAGTAACAATATATATAAAGCAAATTCTAGAAAAAAATACATGAACGTTTGCAAATTGCAAAACATTTTCCTTATTCTTTCAATTTCCAAGTGAACTAAAACATCACTAAAAACTTTTACATTATTTCAGTTTCACAAAATGAGCATGTGCTTGCACATTCCTGTTATTGAGATTGTGCCTGATTATTTTGCAGGAGTCAAAGTAACAGCCATTCAGGAAAAATACTTAAGAAATTGATGGAAATTATAAGTTATTTTGAATCAAGCACTGAAAACCAAAATGAAACCGTATTTCAAATTAATTATACTTTTTAATCAAAACAGTAGATATGGCACATATCTAAACAAAATACAACAAAATATAGAGTAAAAGGAGTTGGAAGTTAAACAATTTATGCTTCTGCATGAGAATTTCATTTTCTACTTTCAAAAATACGATTTGCCAAACTAATCCAGCAATAACTGGAAACAGACCAATTTCCACAAATGAATGTTTTATATTTTCAAGTATACTTCTGTTAATTAAAAAATTAATTGGCCTTGAAAATACTGGAAAGACTATGTTTTTTTCCCCCACAAGCATATGGGGGGGATATTTTTAACCAAATCCAACTCTGGCCTGAAGGAAAGCCACAGGAAGTAGCATTAATAACTTAAAAAAAAAAAAAAAAAAAAAAAAAAAAAAAAAAAGGCAAAAAAACCACAAACCACCAGTCATCTTTGTAATAGCAGCACAAAACTGCTGTTCGAGGCTCTAGGAAGAACTAGCTCCCACCAAGGAAGATGGGAATGCACATATGCTGAAACTTAAGAACAGCTTCAGCACGTAGTTTCTCACTCTTGACGTTATAGGTCCTTTAGGATATTTTCCCCATAAATTTCCATCAATTCCTGACCAAAATTCCCACAAAGAGAAAGCTGCAGTCCAAAGCTACCTCTGAGCACCATTAGTGAAGTTATTTCCTAAACGCTTTGTCTTCAGTGAAAGGTGGCCTTCCTGGAAATCAGTGAGCATGGGGGGGGATTTTTGGACTTTATCTCAATGCTAATCTGCCCAAAGCTGTAATTTCTTCACCACTTCCACTCTGCCTCACAGGAGACAGGACTTCTCCCCAAGTTCTGGAAAACAGATTTGCTCTAGGCCTTTCCTAATATACAGGATCCTAGGAGGTAAGAAGGAGCAGGAACGGCTTTGAGAGATTTATGAATAATCTTTACGAATGAATAATTTGTGGGTTTCCTTCCAGAAACAGAAATAAATACAAAGAACAATTTACCATTGCTCAATTTACCATAACCAGGGAAGGAAATTCTGCCTTGGCAGATGGTGTTTCTGATCAAGAATTCCCATTATTCCTTGAAATGCCAAAATCGAAGTTTTCTCATGCTTGTATTAATAATTATTTCTGTTTTCTTATGTCTTGTCAATTCTAATCTCAACATTATTTCTTTTTTTCTAACAAGAAGTCATTTCTGGCAAAAAAAGTGAGAGTCTAGAGCAGCCGTACGCCCCAGCCATGTCCTGAACAAAATTTGGTCACTACACCTGCCAAGCACATCACATCAGAAGGATGCTTCTCAACCCAGTGTCCCAGTCTCCTACGCTCTACCCAACCTTTCATCATGGAATACCAGGGCTCAGTTTACGTGCTGACACATGCCCCTTTATTGTCACCTAAGAGATCCTATGCTATCACAGATGCAGGCCTGATGGCAAAGTATCAGAAGTCTATCAACAGCCTCACATCGTATCTATCAGCCCCATGCAGCGTCCCTCATTCAAATAACATGTGGCTTAGGAACTGAACCCTTAGGAACTTTCAAGGTAAGGAACTATGAAACTTGCAGTTATAATACCAAGAAAATTAAAAATGCATGTTTCATGCAGATATACTTTTCTATCCCTCTGTTTTCACTCAAATAGCAAATTAGACCCAGTAAATTCTGAACAGCCAGAGAAGCATGCCCGCTTAGAAAAGTTTATTTTTACATATCTATGGCTTCTTTCAGCTTTGGGGAAAATGAAACACCTGGTTATTCTGGCCAAGGTATTCAGCACCCCGCTGCCAAGCAAGCGCTCAAGTCAACGGCCTACGGTTTTTCCCCATACGTCCTTCTGCTGGCTGAAAAAAAAAAAGCAGAACTACAGGTTACCCTTTTCCACTTCTTTGTGCGAGCGTTGGTTTCAATGTATTCTTGTGCTATTATTAGGTTGCCCTGCTTCATACTGAAAGTCCTCCTACAGTTCCCAGCAGGATGCCAGTTGCTGGCAAGCTCCGAGAGCCTGAAGGCTGTGCATCTGTTCAGAGACTGACAGGTAGCACAGCAAGTTAAAAAGCCTATAAATTTGCAGCAGGAGGTTTAGCCTAGACAAATAAAATCCCTGCTTTGCTTTGTTTTTCCAAACACCAGGTCATGTTATGCCACTGTTTTCTTGCAGGGAGCTGCTTCCCATTCGGGCGCAACCCCACCGCTTCCTGGGGGTGGAAGGGAAGAAGATTGCGGAGGTCAAGTTTTGTCTCCCAGGCGTCGATTTTTCTGGGAGTGTCTTACTATTGCTGCAGGCCAAACCTACAGTATGGGGCTCGTGCCAGTGTTTTTCCACTGAGTGGATCCATGGGCCAGGGATTCAGGTGGTATAAACTGACATAACTCAGCTGTCGAAACCACTGACGCTGCATCAGCTAGCAACAGGTAGGGATCAAGTTCACGCATAACACCAGAAGTAAAATAATTGCAAGAGGTCCAGTAAAATGCACCTGCACAAAGTTTCAGTATCATTAAGAAAAGGAATATTTCACAAAATGGCTTCTATTCCCTATGTTATGAAATTCCAGGAACTTCTTATCAAGAAAAATAGCAAAGTCGACGGAAAGGTTGGAAAAATCAAATAAAAGTATGTTTACTGGTCTCATTCAAAACACCAGCTTGCCATTATGCCTCGATCTACAGTTTAAGTGCTTACTAGATGGGAAACAGAAGGTCCCCAATTTCTTTCTGTCCACTACATATTACAAAAGGCCAGATATAATCCTCAACATAGTCAACACCGAGGTCGGAATTCTCTTCTGGAGGCAGATGGCCCCTGAGATAGGACATCCAAGCAGGTATGAAGGAAACCCTCCAAGATTCTTCGGCATCTGGCTACTGATATTCATCTCCTTTGCCCACTGAAGAAAGCCGAGCTCGGCCCACAAATTCCCCATATCGCCCAAATCCCAGTGGAGCTCAGCCTTCTGTTAAGCAGCACAAAGCCATCTGCTTTCAGATCTTATACGCCTGCAGAAGCTCGGACCAACATCTCTCCCTCCCCAGCACACGGCACCATTTCTCTATTCCACCGCTAATGAGAAGCTGTTGTCTGAGACAAGGACTGAACTAAACAAAACAGAATTATTATACTCTTTAGCCAAAGGAATCAATTTATGATTCTCATTTAACTTTTCTGTGTCAGACACAATGAAGAACAAAGAATTTTGGTTAAAGGAGAAGTCGAACAGTTTTACCACCAATTTAACTAGTCCTCCAAATATATTACGTTTTGGCTTCATGTAAACAGATGCTATTATTACAAAGACAGGATGTGTCAGGATACATTTTAACTAACTCTTGTTGAGCTTAGGTGACATAAGCTTCTTTGTTGAGCAAAAAACTAAAAAACATTTGGGAGTCTACAGATTATAGAGCTCTCTTAATTCAATGCTACTAGCTGCGGAAACCATGCATCCTATAGCTAAACCCACCTTACCTAAAAAAAGAAATAAAAAAAAGTTGCAGATAGTTTCCAAGCACAAAAACTGAATGATTTAAAAAAAAAAAAAAAAGAAGAAGAAAAAAAAAACAAACCAAAACTCAAGAAGTCAAAATGTTAGTTGAACCCACTCATGTCTCATTAATGTTTGATTTGCATGGTACATTAGAGAAAACATAGTGCTCTGCAGAACTATCTAGTTCTGTGCTATCTTGCCCCTGCTGCTAGGCTTTTAGGGGTAGGAGAGCAAAAGCTGCAAGTCTTTAATACTAAATACTGACCACAAGCCCAGAATAATGAACTCCAGCAAGCTTATTTTTATTACAGTTTTAATTACTTTTTGGTTAAAAACTTCATGAACATTTGCTTTTTCAAAATCATCTCTGAAAATCCTCATGTTAAACTGACAAAAAATATAAAAAAATTAAACTCAGTGCTTGGCCTTCAAAAATCAGCGTCCCACTGAGATGAATGATGGTAATTCATATTCCTTGTAGTGCTATTATTTCTATCACATGGAGACTGAATTTTTGTCTGTATTAAGGAAATGTTTCTAAACTCCTTGTGGGCATATTTTTCTAGTTCAGTCTACTCTAATGTTAGCAACATTTGGACAGAAACTACCTACAGACCACACCTGTTACCATCTGTGTTTAAAGTATTGTGCCATTCTCTTCTCAAAGATGACCTAATAAGACAGTGTTGAGAATAAAAGAGTTAGATCTTTGTCCTGTGATAACAAGTGGAAAAACTTGGTCTCACAAAAACAAAGACTAGGAATTAGTGTTTTTGAAATACACTTCTCAATTTGAACTCATGCGGCTGTCAAAAACCTATCAGGTACTACTGCTAAGTTATTCAGTCTCTCTTCTCTCATATATTCAAGCCTTTGATGAAATATTTTCAGGCGCTGTATTTCTAGGCTATTATACCTATTTCAGGGGAGAAGCTCAGTACAGAGCAGTAGCAAACATTAAGCCTTGACAGTGTACGCCTAACTCAATTCTTCAGACCGGTGGACATCAATTATTTGGTGATTTTTATAGTCTGGAATCTGTACGACTTGAAGGAAACAAGGAGAGGGGAGGAAATGGAAACACCTAAGCAACACCTTCTGCACTATCATGTCCCTCCCTATAGGCATGGGAAAATGCAGTTAGAAACAAAAAAAGATCCAGCTTCTCTGTGTTGTATAGCCAACACAGATCTACAACTTAGCCTTAAACAGCCCCATCGATGCCAAGTCCTCCCACCCTGCAACAACCTGCAAGTAGCCAATGGACTGAGTAATTTGTATTTACTCAATTAGTAATACCAATTCTGAGTAAAGAGAATGGACAGAAAGACCTTCATGCAAAGCAGCAGAAGTCTAAACCCTGTTGCCTCAAAAAAAGTGTGATTAAAATAAAAATCGAATCTTAAAGAGTTCCTAAGTCCCTGTCCTCTAAGGCGTATTTTATGAAACTCCTATGAGAAATTGCATCCTATTCTGTTACTTATATTCCAACAAGGAAAAAGAGAACACATACATTTAGAAGAGTGGATGCTGCCATTCTGAATGTTGTAAGTTCATAAATATGACAAAAGTGGGCTAAGATATTCCTGCATCTGTTCTAAATCACAGAATTTCCCTATCTCACTCACACATTGCGAATCAACAAATACAGGACGATTACCTGGTCTGTGAAGAAAGGGAGCATCCAAGCAAGAATTAAAATCATTATATGGGCACTTCCCAAACACCTTGTTCACATTCTTCGACTGCAAACCAATTCATAGGCTTCAAAGGCAGAGAGATGGTTGTAATCATCTAATTGACCACTTGTATAATAGAGGGTGAAGAATTTCAAATGAGAATTTTTGTAGCCTTGCAACTGCTCTTCAACCTATAAATCATATTTAGAATGTTATGCAATCTGGATAAATCACAGCCAGCAAACACTTCAGAAAGTTCTGAAAAAAAACCACAGAAAAGGCAAATATTTCATGCTGTTTATGTTAGTTATAAATGAGTATTTTCTTAATTCTACATACAAACCTAGAAATCTGTGGGCCAATATGAAATAAGTGGCTTCGGGTCAGTGTTGCACTGAAGCTTAAGGCAAAAGGGGACAGTGAGCTGCTTTGATTGCTGGATCTTCAGGGTGGGGTTTGCTCAGGGCCACCAGACAAGGCTGACGATAGTAGAGGCATCAGACTGGATTAAAGTCTGCAGCCAAGTGAGGGAGGATTGCAACGGTTGCAATGCCATATAAATTACCACACCACTTCCACTGTTTCCCCCCCACTAAACTATCGCTCTTCTATCACGCAGCACTCTTACCTATGCTCAGAAGAGATTTATCCTCAAACTGTTACATAACATAAAATAAACTCGATTTTTTTTTTTTTTTTTTTTTCAGTTGCATTGAGCAGGTTTTGGACCTGGCCTCTCTTAAAGTTGTTTGAGCTGTTTGTTGGTTTTGTTGTTTGTTTGTTTTGTTTAAGTCTAGCCATAAATTATTGTTTATTAATTGATAAGAAAATGCCCTTTTTTTTTTTTTTTTTTTTTTAATCACACTGCTGTGTGGTTGTTGCGGTTAATTTCAGGTCATTCCTTTTTCATATAGCTACTATGCCTTACCTTCATTCCTGTTTCATATAGCTGTTATGCCTTGCCTTCATTGTTTTTTCTCAATTCTGTAACAAAAGTACTTCATTCATCACTGGCAACATGCATCATTCCGACTGCAGATTTCAGCCAGTTGTTACTACATGGGAATTGGTGAGTGCCTAACATGAGACACAGTGCCTTCTGCTGCACCTTTAGAAAGTTAAATATAAGCGGTTATTTGCAGTTTGTACCTGTAAACCTTAGTAATGCACTCATGCCACCTATTGGCAAATTACATAGGAGTCACAGCTGAGTTCAGATTTCTGATGAGCACAGATTAAGTATTTTAACTACAAAGTTGTGTGCTCATAATGGATAATAGGTATTAGGAAAAAAATATCAGAAAAAAGTTAATGGTCTGCTTTTATTTACAGTAGTTGATTCCCGGCACAACGTGTCTAACCTTTGGCTAAATATATCACAGGCTATCAAAAAGACTTGTGCAGAAGTAAGTATTTAGTAGTATCACAGAGAGCCGTAACATCTGCTTCAATTGCACTCATTCCAATATCGTTAACCAACTCTTTGCAGCAAACTTAATAGAACATCACCAAACTTCTTTTCATACATTGTGGAAAGCTTTGAGAGACAGGCAGTGATAATTTACATGGCTGCAAGTCTCACAGAAAAAGCGGCACGACGGCTTTTCTGATTTAGAACATTTTCCAAAATAAAGCAATGCATCTTAGAATTGTTTGTTTAACTTCAATTGCTCCAGTTCACAAGAATTTAAAAAAAAATTAAAAAATTCCTAGCTCCAAAATAGCCCGCAAATTTGCCCATTCTCCACAAAAGCCAGTAAAGCCCAGAGTGAGTCCTCCAGGATTTTGAAAACATTCTCTTGAGTCAACATTTTTTTCAATGTCTGCTTAGCAAAAAATTAGGGACACATCACCTATGGGTAGAAGCATAGCTTAAATGATATTCAGGTTTGTTTATTCATTTCCAGATATTTATATTTTCAAAACAGTTTAAGAAAATATGGATTCACAGAGACATTATGTTAAGTTTGTATAATATAGCAGAGTTCTCCCATCTATAGTGTTCTCTCAGAATAGTTTCTTGTAAAACAAAATGCAGTGTCTAGTCAGCTTTGGGAGTACTGCCATTAAAATGGCAATAAGAAACACTACAGGAAATATTTACTGCTGTCAGCAAAGCAAGAGATATGCTCTCATGACCTAATATTAGAAACTGAGAATTTCTTTTCCTTTTAGAGAAAGAGTATTTTTCCAGTCCAAAAGGTTGATGTAAGAATCTAATACATTTAGTAGCACGTGTTTTATGAAAATATTGTGTGCGGTATCTCATAGACGATGAACACATAACGTATATGCATTTTTTTAATTTCTTCTGAAAACTGAAGTAAAGCTGGCTTAAAACCTAGTGCTGTGTGTGGCTGGCTTCACTCTCAGTTCTTTTCATCTTTAATAGAAGCATTTCCTTCTGCATAGGATGGTCATCCATTTAATTGCACGGTACAGAGAAAAAAGCAAAGGAAAACTCAGCTGTGGAGATAAATCTCAATAGAAATGTAATGAGTACTCCTGCCAAGAATCATTTACAAAACTTCCTATTCAATGCTAACCATCAGAAGTGGGACATCCACAATCCCATCTGTGAATCTGGAGATAAGAAGCTGCTATTCAACGCCCAGAGCGGTTTGCTACTGGCCAGAAGCAAATCCACTACTTCAAATTACCAGTAGCATGATATACGATGATAGCATTTTGAACTGCAACAATTACAGTCCCCTAAGCTAGTGAACTCACTGCCTTTGGGCCCTTAGATCTGCCCTCCTTTGTGAGCTCAGTGTCATTCATTAGGTTTGGCGTGGAGAAAGGCAGAAATTGGGGCACCGACTCAGCCATCCTGATGCTATTTTTCAAACAACTCCAACAGCATGGGCCCAACAGAGTTATAAAAATACTCAGTGAGATAAGCACGGTGAGGATCTCCTGCATAGCTGGAATTTTTATTTTTATAACTGGTGAGCTAAATATCAGACAAAACAGACAGACAAAGAGAAGGGGAGAATCCGGACTGACAGCCACATCCTAAAACTTTTACAAGACGAGACCACAGAAGAGAATTCTAATTATGAACTGTGGACAAAAGGACAGAAGTGCTAGCCTTTTTAAATATCTTTTCTCCCAGCTAACTGATGCTTTTCTATATGTCTCCAACTACACTTTAGACTACGTATTCTGTGGTCTTTTATAGGAGCTCCAGACTTCCCTTAGGGCTCGGGGGAAGAAAGAAAGGGAGAAGTAATTCTCTTTCCAGCTGAAGATATTTGGAGAATACTCTTCAGCACCTGCTAAAGCTGCTGTCAGCTGTCTGGTGGGAGGATAAGTAGACCTGAAGTATCTTACTCCTAACAAACTTCCAAGCCAACCAAAAAGCAACACTTGTGAATTCAACAGAGATTGTACTGAGATAATGCTCATCTTCGGATAATGCCACTTCATCGTGTGTGACACAGCAAATTATTACTATTAATTGTTCATTATTCTATCATTATTATTAATCCATTCATATAATTTTTTTTCCTATCCAGTCAAAAAACCCCACCACCACCACCAACAAAAAAACCCCACAGTTAAAAACTAAATGTATTAAGATCAAAATAGAGTTACTTGAGTCAATCCTTCCACTCAAGAAAAACGCTGGATCAATAAAGTAAGTGTGCTAAGCCTGTAATTCATTTTTTATGTATCAGCATTAATGCGAGGAGCTGAGAGAGCTGTACACACCTCAGCTACAAAATAGACAAATATTTTTATAATGCTACAAATATTCAGGTGACTCAGATTCAGCATCTACTGCCCCGGATTTGGTATCATCTAGCCATTCCAGCAATTATTCCTGTAGTTCCTCAAAGACAAGCTCCCAATGCTTTTTCCCTAGTTTCTTCCTGCTCTCTCATCTCCAAAATCAGCCTCTGATGACTCTGCCCTCCACTTTGTATGCAAGTTGATTTTGTACGTTGGAACAGGACACTTGCCAAATTTAAACCTCTGTTTTCTGCTGCTCTGAACTTCCAGAGCGCCACTTGACTATCATCCAGCTAATGTCGTTCTTGACTACCAGGGAACTAGCACTTGTTATAAAAGCTCTGAAGTTTTCTGAACATCCTTTCCTCGGATCTGCAAAGTTCCCAGCATTACCTAGATCACCTTGGAACAACACAGAGTCAAGAGCAACGGTCTGAGACCAGTCTACAAGAAGGCTGCAGACGGAGACAGGGACTGGCACTACGAAGAGATGCAGAACCACGCCTTTGCTTGTGACACAGACACACATACACATATGTTGACATAACAAGGATTCCAGGAAGGAAAAACTAGCATCCCAATCACGAAACATGAGAATTGTATGGCTTAAGACCCATTTAACCTGTTATCCTGTCCGCAACTGGTGGCCAAGAGGAGATGGTTGGTGTAAGTCCTGGCAAGCACACAGCGATACTTCTCAAAACCTTTTCCTCATATTTGCTGCCTGTGGATCACGATCCATTCTGAGCCAAACATAGCATTCTCATATTTAAACAACCTTCAACAGTGGGATTGAAAATTGACCTTCACTCTACCCTGATGAGCCCAGTCAGCTCCAGGCAGACATTTTTCTCTTGCATCCGCTCAATGATTTTTCCTCTGCTGTTATTTATGCAATGAGAAAGCAAATGGAAGCATAAGCATTAAAATAACAATAAAATGAAAATCACTCATCCAGCGTGCACATAAAAATGCACAGCTTGAGAGGGATCAAGCCATTCCTCTTCCTGACCCTCCACACAAAATCGCTGCGACAGTCTTCAAAATTCTGCCCAGAGGGCAGCACTGCTGCATTTAAAGTGTAGTTGAAGACAGTGAAGCCACAATCCCTAACGCTTCCCAAGAAAGCAGGCACTTTTATCAAGCCAAGTGTTCAGTCTATATTATAAGCTGCTATAGGCAACACTGCCACTAAACCGTGTGGTACAGTAATGTTCAGAATCAGCACAAAAGTGTCTCCTTTCCCCACTCGCACGTCCCTCAAATGCTCTCCTGCTCTGTAATCTATATCTCAGTTCAGTCTCATCTCGTATTATCCCCCATCTAGAATAAATCTTTCTGAAACCTAAGGAGAAATCAAGAGGGATCACATATGGCTCCGGAACGTAAAGGAAAGCTTATGTGCTGAGTAATGCGATAGGGATCGGCAACGTGAAAGCTGCAGACAAAATTAGATTCTGCTGCCTGATACGCAAGACTGATGGTTACTTTGGCAAGATATTCTACGAAATTTATGATCGTGTACTGCAGGGCTGAGCCGAGGAAAAAAGGCTTGCTCCCTGTACAGTGGTTTGCGTGCAACTTAATAAACAGGAGCTCTCTAATGGCAAATACAGGGTGCATCAACCTTCCCAGCAACAGTGAATTTCACCTTTCACAGGTATAAGATAGGAGAATTATCATAAAACTAATCCAAGCAGGCTCTCAGGAGAACAAGTAGTATTCAAATGCAATCAAGGCAGTATGAAATTGACTCCGTGGAAACTACTGGCACATACTTATAATGTATTGCTCAAATATGATAACAAGTACACTGATTTTTCTCTCTGTGGCAGATTAAGACAGTTGCTCTAAAAACACAAGAGTGCCTTCAGATTAATACGACTACTGCTTTGAAATTTATTATTCCAGTATTGGGTGAAAAAGTTATGTGTGACAATGCAAAACCATTCAGATCGCCACCCTCCAGAGTGGCATTAAGAGGTAATATTGCTAAGCAAATATATGCCTGCTCAAGCAGCGCCATCCAGCATACTCCATTAATGAAAATTAATTAAGCTGAAGCAACATCTTTGATGGGAACAAAATTTGCACCTGTAAATTTCATAATGAATAACTGTGTAATATTTTTATCAAACACCTCTGTAATTCTTTTAATCTTTAATTGACTTGTGGCATTTTCATTTCACATTTCTCATACACTCTGGAAATGTAAAATGAAAATGTAAAAAAAAAAAAAAAAAAAAGAAAGGCTTTTCAAAGGAATAGTAATTGGAGTATTTTTGATCAGATGCAAATCAATACCATAGAGAGAACCAGTGGATTTCCTATCAATTTGCTAGGAATTCAATTCCTTTACATTTAGTCAAGCAAAAGTAGGACTAAATATCACCAATATTCACTAGCCCTGGTATTTTACTGGCAAAATTCTACTGACTTCAAGGTACTTAATGGGAAAGTATAATGATACAACAGAGTAGAAAAAAATAGCACCCTTTAGCTAGATAATTTTATATGTGGATAGACAGATGAAATAAAATTTCACACCATTAAATCATCTGGGAAGTGACAGGAAAGGTTAAAATAAAAAAAAGTAATGATTTGTTTTCTTGCCAAAAAAAGTACTGCTTTCAGAAAGAATCAGAGATTGCTGCCCAGAGAAAGGGAAGAAGGGAATGTCTGAAGGTAAGCTATGGGAGGGTGAGGTTGTGGCTGGAAATTCAGCAGCAATACCACCTGCATCAGCTGAAGCAGCCAGCATCCTCTTCCCTTTCCAGTTACTTCTCACTATCCTGCCCTGTGCAGGTGAAAGTATCTATGTAGCTGCACAGTCAGCTAGACTGGGAGGTTATCCGGCTATAAAATAATTAGGAAAAGAGGATATTTTATAAAGGATGGGAACAGGTCATTTGGATACAAGAGGCAAAAAGAGCAAAAGAAAGGGGAAATGACAAAAGAGGCAGGAAAGATTCAAGTCTTGCCTTTGTAACATTAACTCCAGTACGGAACGGACTAAAATATACAACCCCAAATAATTATAGACATTAAATCTGGTTTTCCAGTAATTTCTGTGCAATTCAACTGTTCCCTCCATATTTACAAGGGCAAGCAAGACTGAGGAGTGAACCCCTTGCACTGTGATTTTACCTGCATTCCAGGACTTCAGAGTAACACAAAGAGCACAGACTACAGCATGTTTACTTTTTGCGAGCGTTTGTTTAAATGGAGGCAGGTGCTTTTCTTCCCTTCCACCTTTTATTGGACTGCTGACTTCTATGTGACTACTTTACCCCAATTAAAAGTTATATTTCTCACCCCAGTGTAACTTCCAGCTCATTACACTCACCCCTCCAGCAATCTTTAGCTTAAACATCATCTCATTCACCTTATCAGAAGGAACAAATGGAGGACATCATTCCTTTCTAGTCGTGTTCACAGAACATCTTTTCACTGAACTGCTCTGGTAGTAGCAATTTTCTTGATGGCTGCTCCATGGAGTCTAATCTGTTCGTCATTTCTTTTCAAATGCCACTTCCTGGCTCCAGCACTATTTTCAGTTTCTCCTTTATGCTGCAAGCCTTGATATTTTGAATTATACCTCTAATAATGCCTCTGGGTAGCCAAAACATTTCCATTAATTATCTCAGTAACAACTGAAAAAAGAAGAGCAAATATATTATCTGAACAGAACCTCACTACCAACAGGGCCTCCCCAACACTGCAATTTCAAAAAGGTCATACAAAAAGCCTAACAAAATTAATTTTAGACAGAAATCATAAAAGAGAGAGAATAGATGGAAAAGCAGATATCTTCTGTTACTTAGGTATTTATATAACCTTATTTTCTTTTCTTAAGAGTATTAAAACAGCCGTTGCCTTCTAATTATTTTCATTATTTTCCACTATTTTAGAGTGTAAAATTCTGCATAAAAAAATAAGGTCTTCTAAAGTTAATAAGCAATGACATTTTTCAGATAATTGAATGAATATTACTTTAATAACCGGGAATATATATTACTTGAATTTCTGACTGCAAAAGGGATTCTCCAGCACTCCTTAAGCAAGTGCTTTCTACTACCCAAGTGTTGGACAATATATTTCACATTCTTTTGAAAGGAGACGAGAATGCATTTAGTTTGAGAGCATAACATCTGATACCACACAAAGATAATAGTATTCCTTTTATCTTTCCAGCATTTCATTATTTTTTCCACTAACATGATTTAGAAACAAACCAGATTTAAAAGAAAACCAATACACATCTTAAAGATTACTTTGATAATGCTAATATGCCCTTTAAAACTGAGTCCAGCTGGGAAATTGAAAGGGTGACAAGTGGAACCAACTTGTATTAGGTTGGCATGAGACCAGTCACTGGCATGGCCTAAATGACAGTTACTGCATCTGGAAAGTGGTTGATAAGGAAATCCTGTTACAGTGCAGTGCTAGATTCTTTTTTTTTTTTTTTTTCTTCTCCCTCTTAAATTACATCTTATATGATTTTATTATTGTCATTTCTTCATTTCCTGACAAAAAAATTATTTTAATTGAAATACTGTTTTGATTAAACAAATGCCTAAATTATAGCTTCCAGCACTTTTTTTCAGTGAAAAGGAATTCTAGTGTAAACTAACCTGATCACTCAAAGATTTTTGCTGGGCATCCTTCCAGTCAGAAGTTTAAAATTTATGATAGTACTTTACCAAGTATCTTCCAATTGAAGTAAACAGAGGGCATAGGCTCTTTAGATGACCTTGATCCCTTCAGTTTTACTGGAGGTAATCCCAGGGGAAGGGTTCTTCTGTAGCAACACTGTCTGTCTGTAGATGTTTTAAACAGAAATCAAATGGAGAAGAGTTACTACATGAAAATCTCACTCTCATGTGCAGACATGCTCCAGAAGTACAAGGTGGGGAAGTGATCAACCGAAGACCACAAGAGATAAGAAAAAGATAAAGCAGTAAATTCGGAGTATCTTGTCAAAGCATTACATTCAGCTTATCCACACACCTCTGACTTTCAGTTGGATCTGTCGCTACTTTTTCTTCCTCTCAAATACAAATCTTCTCGGTCTTTAATTAAGCTGTCCTGTGAGTTTACACGTTTCATGAACCTGGCATGGCTGTCACAACTTTGTCAGGAGAGGTGGAGTGTTTAAAATAGCCCTCCTGCTGCTGACATTTGTGTTTCTAATGAATAAACACGATCCCTGTCACCTATGACTGTCACAGGCTTTTTCTGATTCTGAATCATATTACACTGCCAATAAAGTGCTCAGGATAGATTACCTGAAAACTGATTCACAGAATTTATAATTTCTCACCATTCAACATCCTGGCTAATGGCAACATTAAAAATACAAGCCTGAATGATGGCCACCAGAAAAGAATCAAGTAAGCCACTGCAATAGATCTCGAAGAGCAAATATTTGGTCCTGTTTCATCATTAAGGATGGCTGAATTAACAAAAAGCAAAAAACAAACATATAATAATCTGAGCTAATAATATGGCTGACTTTTCTCAGGAAAGAAGGTCTGCGGGATGTGTGCAGGTTTCTAAGGAATTTTTGGAACTGTTAGCCAATTTCAGTCAGATCTGTCAGATTAAATGTATAGGAATATAATTATCTTCTCATTAAAAAATTGATTAAAAAGCATATAAGAACATTGCAGAATGTTAATGTAAAGACACCATGTTTTGCATAAAAAGATGCGGAGTAAGTTTGCTAAAGAGGCAGAAGCAGCTCAGAGTCAGAAGGATCTTCAGCCAAAGCTTTCACAGCTCCTTAGTATCCAGGCTTCGAAATGATGCTCATCTTCTCGCTCTCTAATGGCATTTTCCTGACTATGTTCTGGAAAAACAGAGTTCCTGCTCTTTAGCAGCCTCCTTCAAAATTCCTTGCAATAGCTAGGTGTTCACATGAACTGTTGGACTTGTGAGGATTTTAAGGAGCTTCAAAAATACTAGGTAAAAGTCAAAGCAAAATTCCTAAGCTGCTTAAAAAAAAAAAAAAAGGAAACTCCTGCTCTGCAAAACACCTCAGAGTTTCAATATTGCAAGATATTTTAATCTTCCCTTCTATCCTATTTTTTCCATGTCATATTGAGTTCATGTTTCAGGAAGCTGGGGGTAAAAATAAGCTTATATTGTTAGGTAGATTCCATTCATCACAGGACGCTTGTACTTCTAAACAAGCAATCAAAAACCTGTCAAAGTCAATGGGAAGAACCTGAGGAACTTCAAACGGACAGTATGGTTCAGCATTTTGATTCACTAGTATTTGCCTGAGCACCTGCTACAACAGGATGCATTTTCCATTTAAACTGGGCGATATTTCACCCAACTTCCAATCCATTTGTGCCTCTAAATCCTGTCAGGTGCAAATTAAGGTAAAATACTACCCAGAGCCTAAAACAGGCTGCATGGCTGACTCGCACTAATTTTCTAATATGGTTTTATGCAAATGTGCATCCTAAAGCATTGATTTAGCTAAACATTTGTACAGCCAACATTACTCCTGGCACCCCACAATCATTAATTTAATATTCATTTCATATTCCCATGCAGTAGAGAAGCTATTTTACTTAACTACAAGATGAAATGACTGACTTACAGAAATGCAGCAATTTTGTGAAAATGCCGAGAACAGAAGCCAGGTCTCCACCAAACCGTTCTTCCAGGCATAGTGTGCTGTAGCTGCAAGTTTTAAATGCAGAAATTACTCTCATTTCTTGCCCAATACCATTGCTTTAATTTTTCTTCAGAATTAAAACTAATATTTTGTCCTCATACAAGATAACTTTCTCATTGTTAAATTAAGTATTTTACTGCAGGTGTTTGGTTTTTTTGAAAAAATAGAATTCTTACTCAGAACACCATGACAGACCTTATATTGGTTGAATTTATGGTATATCTATATGTTGATTATCATCAATAAAGCTAGATTCTAACAGCTGCACCAGCTTCCCAGATATTTCTCATCCCTATTCCTACCATTACCTGCTGTCATGAAATGACCTGACTATAACAGACTCCGATACGTGCAATCTGTGGTTAGACCATGGGTTTTGACTCCAAAGTACATTTAAGGACCACAGGTAGAAAAGTCCACAAATACCAAGCCATCTGTCCCAATCCAATAAATGTGGAGTATAAGGCTGCACAAGTCAGGTGTTGTATGTTCAAGGAGACAGATGTTTGGAGAACTACACTGATCAGCACACAGCTGGATAACAATGTCAGCATTTTCCTGTAACTGAATCAAAACCAGCATGGGTCATGCTGTTATGTAGGAAGATTTCTTCTGCATCTTTTGTCATTTCTGCTCACCTAACAACTCAGACTTCGTAAACCATTTCACTTTAAAAAACAAAAAGAAAAAAAGGCCCTCCTAGTACAATACAGATCTATGAATAAAATGTTAAATTATAACTAACGATTTTTGCGTTCTCCAAAAGAAATAACCTAATTATTCAGAAAGCTCTGAGTCTTTATCCTCTACAAGTGAGGCCTTAAACAAGGCATCTCATATCCGGACAACAATTAAAATTTCTTGGTATATGAAATAATTTGTTAGATTTCAAATATTAGCCTGTGTCTTCTCTTCAATGTATTCTTTCAGCAGCTTAAGCTTTTATATTACCTCAATATATGCTTCCTGTATATGAACATTACATAGCTGCAGAAGTTACATTTGCTGTAGTTTTCAATCTGAATAAAGACAAGCCAACTGATTGTGATCTTTTCCTGCCTGTTCATTTACCAAATCATTTTAAAAGAGAGAAAGCAAACACACAAAGCTGGCAATGACTATGAAGCTTCTTCACCCCTAAGCCTGATTAAAGGAAGTCTTTCTGAAGTTAATGTCAATGGAAATATCATGGAAACATGACTGCTTGTGATATTTCCAATGGAAATACCAAACAAAGAACTATCCAAATACTACTTCTCCTGTAAATATCATAAGGATATTTGCTGCTCAGCTCAAAGGTAGGAGGATAAAATGGAAAAGAGGAAGAACAGAGAAGAAAAAGGAAAGCAAAGTAGGAAAAGCTGAGGAGCAGACTGGCAGAGAGCTCTTTGAGGATACAAATCTACAGAAGCAGAAAAAGTTCTCAGGAACTCAAATTGAACTTTAAAGGATGGATAAGATTTAGAACTACACAGGAAACGAGTAAAAAGGAGGCAAGTAGAGAAGACAGAACTATGCTTTCCAAAGGGAAAATACATTGCTGGTTCTGGGACGGAAAGAACAGAAGCAGTGGGTGAAAGTACAAGATTGGAGTATATAATCAGTTTTGAAAATGTAACTGTCACCTCAAAACTCATTCAGGTAAGAGGACTATTAAGATATAATATGAATCAACAGAAATGTGTATTGCTAACATGCATTAATGAGGATAAAGGGTAATGTGAGGATGTTCTTTAAAAACATGTCAACAGTTTCCTACTGCTTAAAATCATGACTTCAAGAACATGGTTCTCTTCCTGTTTTAATAAATAACTTCCTTCAGCAGATGACTTGAAAGGTAAGCTTTAACTTATAGACACTTAGCATAAGAAGTTTAATCCAGCTCTAGTGCCAATCACAACGATCACTAACTTTAACAAGTTGTGCCTACCTAAACCAGCGGTATAGTCAAACTCCACAACAAGGTAAGCAGCAAAGCCACTGAACAGTAAGTAGCGAAATACTGTGGATCTTAGTTGTCCAGCTTATTCCTATTTTACTTCGTATCCATGCTCCAAAGAGCACGATGATTCTAAAATAGCAGATGATAGCAGAAGGGGGCAAACCAACTACTTCCACACTTACTTCAATACCTAGCAGTGCATTTAAAACGTTTACCTTTCAGTTTAATGCTCAGTTTGTCTCTAGGATAAATATTTAGCAATCTTAAAGTGATTTAAATAATTCCCTATTTTTGCTATTATATTCATTCACCTAGAAACAGCAATAACAGTATGAAACTCCGATATGAATACTGAGTTTATGGCAACATCTACAGAGCGGCTCTCATAATATCTGAACTTTCAGAATGATATTACCTTTAATTTTAAATCTATTTCTGGAGACATTTTCAAAATCCAATATTAATGAAGCATTAAATTTCTACAGGTATTCATTGCAAAAACTTAGCAAAAATATCCCATAGACCTGTATCAGTTTGCTTGTAAGAAACTGGACCCTCAGCCATACTGCACAACACTTTCTGGTTTGTTTCAAAATGAGGCTTTCCAAGACTCCTCGGAACAGGAAGCCTAAAAAAATAAAAATCCCCACAATTCTCATAATTTATTAACAATCATGTTATTAAGAGAACATTTTGCTGAGACATTAAAAGAGTGCTATTTGTTGATTCCCTTCATGGTCTGCACTTCCTTTCCTCTTTTCCTAAGCTTTAGAAGGTGAGGGATCAAGATATCTTGGATGACCCCTGCTTCCCAAAAAATACTAGAAAAATAAGACTTAACAGTCAAACACATCATTATATCTTTACTTCCCATCTATATCTGAATTAGGAACTCAGTTGGGCAAGACAGAAAAATCCTCCTATATCTCTGTTCTTCTGTACTTCATAGACTTACTGGGAAGTGGCAAATGATAGGAGGTTAAAACCTGTTTAAAATAGCTTTTCAAATGAAAGAGTAACAGAGCAGGGACTTGCCGAGGTGAGGAATCATAATTTACATACACACTACTTTCAAAAAATTGTTTATTCATGGTTACTCTTGTGGGGGGATTTAGGATGTAATTGCCATGAGAATTAATGACCTAGTCTCAATCTGGGAGTCTACTGCAGCAGATAATTTTTAAAAATATTAGGGTGAAGGAAACAGTGGTGTTTATGGAGTTTCATTGCTTTGCCTACTATTTTGCCAGAATGTGGAGGTCTCTGATACTTAGAAAATTAAGCTAACAGGCAAGAAACTAAGACACTGAGATGGAAGAGTCATACTGGGAATTGAGGTAAGAATGAGAGGTAAGAAGCTTTTTAAAGTTTTTCAGGAGTAATATATATTTACAGACACACATGCCTGCCATATACACATACATGTGTAATCCTTACATATGTCACTAATTCAAACCAATATATGCAATTTACATTTTTCATGCATAGGTATTTTTTTTTGTGTGTGTGTATATATATATATATAAAAGTAATTTTCTTGACACTGTTTTTTTGTCAATGTAAATATATTGCAACACTTATCTTGATACATCCTCTGAGTAAATCATCCCAGAAGCCAAAACATATTAATGAGAGAGAGAGACTGTACAGCCCAAATGCTTGTTCATTTTCTCAGTCCATCCTACACATGACAAAATTAGCAATGGACATCTTTAGATGCATATTTAAAAGTTGCAGTTTTCAGCTCCTGTACAGAGACACGACAAAATATGAAGAACTATGGTTATTATTTGATTTCTTTTGACATTAATTCTTTCCAGATGATTAATTCTGTATTTTTTCCACTACAATTATTATAAGTGTATAAGAAATCTAGAAAAACTTTCTGCTATGTAAAAAACCCCTGTAGAGTGAGAATAAATTCCATTCACAAGTGAAAATTATTTGTATTCAACTGCTGTAAAAAATAAACTTAATATCTCACCAATTTGGTAGCATGGATTAATAGTGCATAATCACACAAAGTGTATGGGAAGGCATTAGCCATTTCAAAATCCTTCTGATCAGTGAACGTACTGTAAAATGCCATGGAGAAACCATTCCAAATACCATTGCTAAAGGAAGCTTTAGATAACATAATGAACACTCCGTTGCTGAACAACTGTTTATAACAACTCATTTTTAACTGATAAATTATTATTCATATTACAATTCCTCCTGGATTTCTCACACACAGAAAAAAGTCCTGTAGCCAAAGCCAGAAACTCTAAAAGATCAGGAAAAAAAAAAAAAAGGTGGAAGAAAGCAGAGAGAACGAACTTGCCAAGAGATTTCACAAAACACACTATAACCAGCAGAATTGAGAAGAGCTATGTCTTCAGACTGCTAGTTGCAAGTCCATCAGAGAATTCTGTCTCTCAGCTGCTAATACAGATATAAAAAAAAAAAAAAGTGCGTGATACTTGTCTTCCTTGGTTCTTGACAAAATTAAATCCAAAGTTAATATGACATACAAAATAAATATACATTACAAGCTAAATATATATACAAAATAAATATACAATACAAATTAAATATAAATTAAATCTTATCCTCATTTCCAACTTCACACTCTTCCAAAATAGTTGATAAGACCTTCTTGCCCTTTAAATGTATTCAAGTACATAATATCTTCAAAAGGATTTAATTTATCATGCTGAGATGAAAACAAATTTACTTAAATGATAGTCTTTGGTGTTTTTTCTGTATAGCTGTCTGCACCAACTTGAGAACATAAACCAGCTAGAAAACAGCTCAGAGATACACAATCATCTTTAGGATTCATATGGCATAAGTGTTTTATTGACCTTCGTGTTACGAGATACCATTTAAGACAGAAGTCATTCCATTTTCAAGTACATACTTTACTGGTTCAATAAACTTTTCTATACTTTCATGATCAGATTGCATACATTAAAGCAGTAGTTGCTTTTCCATATACCTTGGGGATTGAGATTCATAATCCGTTGATTGAACTGCCAGTTTCATTGATTCAGCCAAATTTTCTAATAAAAAAGATGCCTGTTGTCTTGACTGAACTGCGGAGTCTAATTATATAATTCACTTGGTTTGGCGTATCTTATTGATGTCTCTCTATAGCTCAAACCATGATAATGCAGTGCCCAATTAGCATTTTCTAGTGCATGTTCAGCTGCTATTTTCTCAGTAAGGAGAGGTTTAATGATGTGCTTTAAGAGAGCCCAGGCAAATACTGGAGATTTTTCAGTTCAGCATAGGCAGCTTGGCACGTAAATCCTTCCAGAGTGTGACTCTGGCAGCCAGTTCAGAGTTTGGATCTAGCATAAGGAACCGGGCTTTTCTCCTCATTCCTGCTTGTAGGGCTCAGCTAAAACTGAATTCATTGTTTCAACTAAGTTCCACTAAGTTTTTTTCACCTTATACCCACAACTGGGTACATCTGCTTGCTGGTACATCATCCAGTTCTCTCTTTGATCAAATAACTCACAGTCCTGCCTTTATTTACTACCTGCCCAGCCTATATATATACATACACACAGAGATACACATGCACACACCCCAGCACTGCTCTGAGATGTCTACATTCTTACAGCTTAGCTGTGTGATAGAATGACATTTTCATATTAAGGGGACAAAAACTATCCTGTAAGCCTCAATTCAGCTCTCCCTACTGTAGCAATTGACATGAATGGACGGAATCACTCCCATTTTCCCACTTTCATCAACACTGTCAAATAAATTTAACACGTGACTACTTAATAGAAAAGTTAGTTAAGCTGACAGCACATCTAATAAATCAACCAGGTATCAGCTATTTTGAAAAAATAAGCAGCTTGACCAGAACAGCAACAAAGACAAAACTTGACAAGTAGAAGTCTTGAAATGCATACCCGATTCAAAAAAACAAAGAAACAAACAAACCCAAAACACAGCAGGACAAGAGAGATCTTAAAATAGCTTTTGAACTCCGCAAAGCAAACAACAAACTACCTTAGTTACGAATTATGTAAGTACATCATGACTTTAAACAAAAAACAGCTTAAAAAAAAAGCTTGATTATTTTATCCTGAGGCTTGCATGGTAAATGGGAATGGTCTGACTGACGATATCTTTAAATAACTATGATTTCTATTAAGCATTCTTAACAACCACACGGGCATAAAGTTTCTAAGAAAAATAAAGTTCTAACTGAAAATAATTCAGCTACAAAAATGAGACGGGCTTACACCTACATCATGCAAGTTACTACATGATGTGGTCACACATACCATACTTTGAACCGGAATGCACCTGCATTCATTCCTGATAAAGCACAGAAACAAAGCAAATGACTACATACATTCAAGGGAAGACACAGTTGATCACAATAGAGATGCAAGTCCATAAAAATAATGGAATTCTAAATCTGAAGCTTTCCTTAAGCAGTTCCATTTTCTGGATCAATTCAGGTGTTCAGTGAAAGGCAAGATGATTGTAAAATTGGCTTTCAGTCAGTCTCCAAATACCTAGGATTTGAAAGTGTGAGACCTATAGTAAAAGCCTACCATTTTCTGGCAATGCCTTCAAATTACAGCAGAGCTGCTTCTTCTACATTGTCTTGCAGTGCAAATGTGAAAATGAGTTTGCACCAGAACATACTAATCAAGAGATGAGAACAATAGTACTTTAAAAATGGAGATACTAGGAATTTGGGTGCTTCTTCATTACGGTCAGAAATGAATCATTTAGTGAAATTCATCCTCTATGAAACCATGTAAAAGAACTAAAAAAAAAACAATAATTACCTTTTGACTCTATCATACAACACTGGTGGTGCTTTCCAGCTGGTTATCCAGTGACACATCCAGACAGAGACACATCACTCTCAAGTTTGGCAGCATCCAATCATCCATCCAGGCCGATGTGACATTCAGAAGGGAAATGGAATCTCTCTGGTTCCTGCATTTGTGGAAACCGGAGTTGTTCTTTAGTCCACGTCTGTTGTGCACCAACAAAATTTTACCAAGCAGCACTATTGTCTAACTGAAATATGAAGATATAACCCAAGACGAGCTTTTAACTAGATGAATTGGGTTAGAGCCAAGTCATAAACTCCAGGTGAGCAAGTAGCCCAAACCTCTAATATACTTGTCCGGCTTAAACATTGTATAAAACAAAACAGAAAAACCTTACAGCATTACATCCATGACCCTTTCCAGTATTTCTAAAAGTTCACTGTCTTCTGTAAGTTGTATTACCTCTCTGGGGCAACTTAGAATTAGCCACGGATGTCCTAATAGATAGTTAGAATTAGGAGATAGACCGAACAGAGGTGGAAAACTGTAACTTATTTCCATTCCACCTATGATGTTCCCTTATTAACACTACAAATGTGCAAACATTTTTAGACAACAGAGAACACTGAAAGCAAAAATTCATAAAAAGAGATCTTGGAGATGTTCTGGTTATTTAATCTCACTGAAGGGTCATGCTCACTCCCACAATTATTTTCATGTTACTTCCACAGAGGTCCAGGTAAGAAGAGAAGACAGGACAGGAGAGGAATCCCACATAAAAATAAATGAATTTTTGTCAACTTTTTTTTCCATAGCTCTACAAAGTCTACCAGGTCTAAATGATTCTCAAAGAAGATGGAAAAAAACACAGACAGACAATGTTAATGAGAAAATGTAAAATATATACACAGAACACCATTATTAAGAAAGAATTACATTAGACTGTTGCAAAGCTGAGCAAGAGTAAGGTATAGATAAATGTGCACTAGAATTAAATCAGCATTTAATCCATTAGCAGCAAAACAGTGGTGAGCATATATTGTTGTTTTTAAAAAGAAATGGTTCTTTAAATTCAATGTCCCCAAATCTAAATAAGATGGGGGAAAAAATTCAGTACTAAGTCAAAACATTTGACTGGTGCCAATATCGTCCTGTACTACTTGCTGCTCTACCATGTAGCCAAGGAATTTCTTGTGTTTTGGTAGGGAGGGGGTTAAAGTACCAGAAGTTTAAATGTGCCATGAAGCACATCTCATTTATGTGAGGATTTCAAGCTCAGGTCTCACTTTGTAATCCCTGAGAGAACCACAGCCTCCCGTTTCATTGCTTCCTCAGGACGTTAGTTTCATGGCCTTCTGCATTCTGAGGCAGGAATGGTACTTTCTGTTTTTTACAGTACTTTGTAGAAAAATGAAATTAGGAAGTAGAAAGAACAAACTGTTCTGCATAATCTGTCCTGCCACATATTCCCCTATTGTCTTCAGCAGCGAGAAAAGGGGGAAAAAAAAAACCCAACAAAAAAACAACCACTTTCCCTTTTTTATCCTTTGGAGTAGAGCCCACAATCCTGGATGCACTTGTCTGTGGTGTTCCCAGGATTACACCACGTAAAGAGCAGCAATCAGTCCATAGTGCTTGTAAATTTTGAGTTTGCCTTTTCTCTCTCAGAAACAAATGAACAAAAGTAGGAAGTGCATCACTTAAAGGCTGAAATGAGAGAGCATGGTTTACAGTGCAAAAAGAGCCCATCTCACTTTCACAGCATTCAGAAGCTTGAGCTTGGACTCCACATTTTATTTTTATTGGTATTTACATACAAATAGAAACCATGTTAAGTGTGACTCACAGGTCATATTCAGATTGTAATCACAATACCGAACACAATATATGTTTTTCTTCTTGTATGGCTAGCAATCGTCTTGCCAAAATATATGCATACATATTACCTAGAGCAAATTCAAGTGCACTATCTAATCAAGTGAAATGTAAAAATCAAGAGCTCTACATACCAAGTATATATAAATTATTTTATATTTTCTCTACCTTAAGACACGTCCTCGGTATCTTCTACACAAGCTAGTGCTTACTCACTCACAGACAAGCTATTGGGTTAAGAAAACAGCCGGCTATGTTAAGTGAACACTTACAGGTTTTCAGAATCAGTGCCTACAAGGGAGAGCATACAAAGATACCATCTTTTCCGCCTAGCAGTTCAAACTACATTGAAGGTGCCACAAAAATAATAAATAAAAATTCAAAAGCTACACACAACTGAACAGTAAAAGACAGTTTAGCTCAATAAGGTCTCCTTAAAACAGCAGAGGCCCCTGAAGATATATAACACCGAAGTACATTCTCCTTGAGGAGCTGTAAACATTTGAGAGCTATTTCCATCTTGAAATTAAAAGCAAAAGAAGCCAATGAAACAGAAGGCAGAGGGCCAATCTTGCAGTAAACTCCTATTTAAAAACAAAAAAAAACACACCACCAAACAAAAAACTATTTGGATTTCCAGCTACAATATGTTCAAAGTTCACAAAAGTTCCAAAATGAACCTAACACAGCATTTTTCCTTTGTATTTAACAATTTAGCAATATTAAACGCACCTGAGCGTTCTTAGGAAACATTTGCTGACAGTAAGCACCTCAGGTCAAACTGAGTCATTTGGTATCCCACCTTCATCATGTTTCCTTTCTAATCAAGCCAGTGGATCCTTGTAGATCTACTTGCTTGGTCACAAAGTGCTTTAACTCACCTCAGACAAATCCTGCATGAAGTCAGAAACTGCTAGATTCAAGGGTCCCCTTTTCTAGAATCTGCCGTGAACTATACAGTATATATTAAATGTTTTACTTTACTTTTTTTTTTTTTTTAATGCTTATTTTTCTAAGGCAGCTGGGAGATATAAAATGTAGATGGGGCTTACATTCATGTATTCCCAATGTTTGTGAGTTTGTGCATCGAGAACCTTGATTCAATTTTATATTGAAATTGATGCTGGTTTCCTTTTGTATTTAAAAAAAAAAAAAGAAAAAGTCTCTTATTCCAATAAACTTTGGTGGTGCAGATGACCAAATAATACTTCATCAAGGTACAAATTTAATAAAGCCATTCTTATATATGATAAAGACTGTGGAACTCACAATGTGTATATTACGTAATCAGCTGTACCTTCATATACTTGTTGCCTGAGCAATAAACTAAAAAACTGAGGTATCTCTCCACATATCAGCAATCCTTTTACCAGTACAAGTCAGGTCCCAGCTTGCATACTGACGAATATTATGTAAATGAATTTATAGATAAAAAGGAAAAATACCTATTCTGATGCAAATCACACTCAGCACATAAGCAGTGGGAGTGACTGAAGCCTAAATGCCTCTTCTGTTTTTTCACAGCACAAAAAAAAAAAATTTAGGAAAAAGCTGTTCAGGTATCCTCACTGATGCTGACATGGAACCATGAGAAATTTAAAATAAAAAACCCAACCCAAACCAAACAAAACATTTAGTATTTCCTTTAGCTCCTGCTTGTGTAATATCAATATGACACCAAGCAGCTGCCCTCATGATGACAGCTGAGATTTGGTGCGTATTACCTGCTGTAAGCATAAGAAAGACAACAACATCTACTCTTGTCATCTTTATTACTGCTTTTAAGAGGACAGTGCTTCAGTGATGCCAACTCGAGATATGAACACTTACCTTCCCCATCCCCGCTCTAATTTTGCAATGGAAAGAATGAAGTTAAAATGGGTGAGGACACTCCTGCTGGGGAGGGAATCACTGCCACAGCATTCCCAGAGCAATTCTTTACTGCTGGGCACTCTGTAAAGCTCTGTAAGTATCAAATCAGGTGCTGGAACCTCAATTACAGGCTGAAGACACTGCCCCTTCCTCTGCCCCTCTTTCGTCTTTGCAGTCCAGCTAAAGTAAAAGAATAATTTAAACTTAAATTAGGTGGAAGAAAAATACAGGCCCCAAAAATGCATCTTTCATACATTCATTTCAAGTTACAAAAGAAAATTTTAGTAAATAATTCAGTAAATATTACTGAACACAGAATTTTTATTTTTTTTTTAAAGCGGCAACTCAGTAAAAGAAATCACGAGTAGTAGGGAAGCAGCCCAATATTTCTCTGCTGATGAGAGCTGTGCCAAAGCACAGATGGTGTTATAAACTTTCCAGATATAGAGCATAGGTTATTTTTACCATTTTGCATCTGCATATTTCCCTCTTAAAAATCCTGCAGAAGAGCAACAAAACACAGCCCATTCCTCATGCAAAAACCCCACTCCTAGTATTACTCCCCCTCTCCATCCACTCTCCCCATTGTATCTGCAAATAGAGAGAGATGGACTGAGCTATGAAAAAAATCACGCACATAAAATTTACTAGCTGAACCACAAAAAGCATACTATTCTTTCTTCCTGGCCCTAGGTCTCAAGCTAACAGCATGGGAACCCAGCAGACACACGGCTGCCCTTGCCTGGCCGACAGCTCAGGATGGGGTAGGCAGGACAGCAGTCTGGCTAAGAGCCAGTGCGAAAAATCCGGAGGAAACTTCTGGGAAGATGGAAACTTCTAGGGCATCTCTGGATATCTTGACACCAGCCAATGCAATGCCATGCAATGGTAACACCAGTTAGAGTTGAAAGAATAAATTCAGGTGCAGGCGGCGGTCTACCTAGGGGAGAGAAGCACTCTGCTACAGGTAATAACACTACCCTGCTTTCTGCAGGACTGGTGCAATCCTAACCAGCGTTACAAGTCACTGCTGTTAAACCTACTCAGACACTTTTACTGACTACACCGAGCCTAAAGCAGTGAGGAGAAAAACAGCCTACGAAGATTTAGTCCTTCTATACACCATGACCACTTGTACTGGTCGGGCAAAGCGAAAGGCTCTGTTTTTCTCAGTCTCCTTTCCCTGAATACCGATTCCTCTGAGCTATTGACTGGTCCCAGGTGATGGAATTTGTGATAGTAGGTGCTTGATTTCATTTCTAATTCCTTGTGTACACATAAACTTGCTCTAGCTAATTTAAGTGAGCAAATACCAGCACAAAATACTGCGAGGACATCTTCAATTGTAGTCTAATTTAATAGATTATTACATTTTAAACTAACAGTGTTCCTAGCTGATTTACACTAACTTGAAATAAACTTAGTTTATGCTGAAATAAGAGTGGCTGCACAGCCTATTGGACTAGTTTAATGAAACAGATTTTAAATTACACCTTAATTTAAAGAGGTACAGTAATGCATATAAACAAGCCCTAAGTGATGCTTTGAATACAAAGAGAAAAAGAATGAATATAAAAAGTTACAGACAGTGTTAGATCGTACATGTCAGCTTCTCAAAACCCAGCTCTGAAGAGCTCAACATCGAATCTGACCTGGTAGTTAGTCAAGGAGAATAAACATAGCATAAGAAACAGAGTAATTAATCTTAATTTCTATGTGGATTGCCTTTAAATTATGCAAATTCTAAGACTCAGTATTTCTCCAAAACTCAATAAAAAAAAAGGGGAAGGGTGCATACGTGAGACTACGTATACTTGCTCCAGTGTGATATGAGGGAAGTTGTTAAATTCTTCACTGTGGGCTTGATTCTAATGCTCAGGAAGTTTAATCTGAGATACCATCAATTTTGTACTGGAAAGCAATCAAAGAATAGAAGCAAGAGAGACTGGGGTCATGCATTTACTCTGTAGTTGAAGTTATGAAATCCTGTCTTCTATTAATGGTTTGTTCTTTGGACAAAAAGAAAGTGCATAACTGTGAAAGTAGGGTTGATACTTACACATATAAATAAAACAAAAGAATAACTACTTTGGCTCAGTTTACTTAACTTATGCTGTGTTTCAAACAAGAGAATTTGGTTATTAGCCACTTGTGAAATTTTTATGTCCCCCAAGATTTAGTTCATTATGCTGAAATAGAGTGCAAATAAAATATAATAAGGAGAAAATGATGGTATAAAACATTGCATTGTACTGGGGAGAAGTAAGACTAGCCTTATCTTTCTTCTGCAATGCATACTCCATTTTCTTCTTAGAATAGGTTCATATATAATTTTAAGAGTTTAGAAATAAAGCTTTCCATTTTACTATCTGTTTAATGTCAGCTGCTCACTATTTCAGGGTAGGCATTGTGACAGTCTAATACTGCAAGACAAGATAGTCCTACTACCTTCCTAATTTAGTCAAAGGTGGTGATCACAGACCTTAAGGTTGACCTCAGACTTTGAGAGCTAACCCTTTTCTTGCTTTATACCCTTTTGAGTCCAAATGAATACAACTTTTGAACCAACAGTCAAAATAAACCTTATTCCTCCTTTCCATGGATACATAGCAAATGCTTATTCTTGTTCTCTCATCTCCTGCCTGTCTGGGCAAAAGTATGAAGATACCAATTATGACATTTTCATTTTTCATGGCTAATGGCAGGTCCTTTAAGACTATGAGCAATAACTAATTAAAACAGAATAAAACTTACCCCTAGATACAGTCCATACCTCTTAAAAAAAAAAAAAAAATCATAATTTTATTATATTCATGACTCCTGGGAGAATTGAACTGCATTAAATTATAATTTTATTAAGTTGGTCAATTAATATATGTTAGATACAAGTCTCAGAGAAGAACAAATATCACAGCAAACTACAGGTACATCATCCCGTTTCTTTACTGAAGTCTCCCACTGCTCCACTGCACTAATCCAGCTTTATGGCTGCTTTGCATCACGGGAGCAGCACAGAGTAGCCAGAGCATATCAATGAATATAGCCTAATACATTTAGCAGAATGTTCTTGGGGTTTCTTAACCTGTTTTGGTGCCTGAAGAAGGGACTCTGAAACTCAGCGGTGTATTCACCGAACACACAAGAATTTGGATTAAAACTAGGTAACACAGCAGGCAGAGCTTATTAACCTAAATTCTTTAGCACTATCAACTCAGGTGTTATCACAGCCAAGTTTGTTCATTTTTTATCAGGTTTTTTTCCAACTCTCTAGTTCTAACTTGGCACATGATTACAAACAATCATTGCCAACATCTTGCATTGTAGGACACACTGAAATCCAGACCACCTATATTCCACATAATGTCCAACTTCCTATACCTCAGACACCAAAAATAAACAAGACCATCTTTTCTCCAAAGGAAGGTTGGTCTTGAAGCAATAAAAAACCAACAGGTTCTTTTGCAATACAGTTCTTCCTTAGCACCTACGTATAGGTTCTTCTACACATTCAGAAGCCGAACACCTAAGCACCTAGTTCCCACATAAACATTGTCCCAGTTCAGAAAGAAATGAAGCTCTGACTCTCTTGAAGAAGTCCCTGGAGGAAGTTTAAAGGCCGAGTTCAAAGAACACTTAACACACAGGTGTGTGTTATGCCCACAGTCACACCCACATTTAACTCTTACGAACAGCACCGAGACACACAGAGAGTAAAGCAGAATGAGCCACTTACCTTTAAAACAACATGTGAGAAATGGAACTCCAAAGTGCTCTGAGTGTCCTTTCAGATACCTACTTTTAAACCATTGCTTCGTCTAAGCTGGGCCTTTAGGAAGTCTGACCTGCAAAACCCATAACAACTTGGAAATGTAGTTAGTACAGCAAATCGCTTTTGGAAAAAACATATTTTCACCTCACTCCAAAATTATTATGCCATATAAAGGGCTGTTGTTATACACAAATATAGTCCAAGCCTCTCTTTGACCAAGGAGAAAGGCACAACACCTGCAGATACGCTTCCAAAGAGCCTTTCGCAAATTGTAGTTAAAGTAAAAACTAGGAGACCTCTGTGTCTGGCCAGTGAGGCAGCCATATTAACAAAGACACTCGTTAATGAAGGCAGGCCCTCAAGGCTAAGCTATCTGGGGAGCCTTTACAGCCCTTACAAAAATCTACTGCAGAAACCAGCCGCCTCCTGAGAAGTGCCAGGCCAGCACCCACGGGAGGTGAGAGAAGAGCGCAGCAGTCCTAGGTCACTCACCGGGCAGAGGGCAAAAACTGAGTTAACCTCAGACCTCCTGTCTCAGCTTTACATCCTTTCACAGGCTCTATCTCTAATGAGATAAAAGCAGAGAATTTCACCCTGAAAATGCTGTCTGACAACAGAGCAGTGGACAGAAGCCTACCTTTTTGTTTGCAAACTGGGCACAGTTCCACATTTACTATCCTCACGTTTAAACCATTATTTGTATTTGCTAAATTGTTGAGGCCAATAAAGTTCAGTCTGAGACTATTTGTTTTGACTGTTCAGCTTCAGCTATTTATATTTGGTGGCTGCTCATTTGTTATTTCTGCCATTGCCGAGATGACAAACATTTTGAGGAGGAAAATAATTAGGGCAGAAGGTAAATCATCTTCCTAGCATGTTCTCTGTTAAAGCCTATTCCTGTTGAAAAGCTGACATACTCTGCAGTTTAATCTTGAAACAGATCCAGCAAGGTAAAACAGTGTCAGAAGTTCAAGGGCTTGAGCTGTAGGCAAGAAAAGGAAAGCTAGCCAAGGTGCTATACAAGTACACACACATTCTGTGAGTAAAAGCAGTATCTGTCCTTTCATCTGAGAGGAGGTGAGGAGAAGCAGACAAAAAAATCCCACTAGCTATATGAATTACCCTAGGCATAGCAGAGCTTAAAACACCAGGTGAAAAAAGTAATAAATTTCTGCCTTCCTGAAGAGGTCTGACTTGAGACATTTGAGTATTTTACATGCATACAACATTATCCAATGCTCAAGACACCGAAAACAAAAAACAAACAAACAAACAAAAAAAAAACAAAGCAGAAGCTAAAATAGCTAAGTGGTAAAACCAGCCACAGTTTATAGAAATTGTTTTCACTGGAGAGTCAGTGTAGGACCCCTAGGGAGTTCTGGGATAACTAGTTCTGAGTCTTCCCAAAACTTCAGCATCTGTCAAGATGTATTTATACACAGCTCTCAATAGGATGATTTATGCCACTTTTATCAGAATTTCATCAGGAATTGCAAAAGCTGAGTCAGTTCACAGCTGCAGACAGCCAGAGAGATTAACCTCTCTCTTGTTGCTATTGCTAGCAACTGAACATGAAGGAAAGCCACGTATTGCTGGAAATTACAAGTTTTGTTCTAGAGCTGTAAGACCACATTAGTAATGAAATAATGAGAAAGTTGCAAGCGGTATCACTTTGGGACCAAAGTATGGTTTAAGTCACACACTGTAGAAGTATGAGGCCACTCTACCAAATCACGTAAGTACGTGGCCTCAGAGGATCCTCAGAAGAATGTGAATTACCACAACCAGTGCCTCTCTAAACTGGCTTCTTCGTTTTCCTTGACAAGTTGTTCCACTTCTGTCAACGGAACACGAAACCTCTAAAATTTTCAGTTCTGCACTATTTGCAACCCAGGATACCTTCTGTGCCCTCCAGCAGCTAAATAGTGAAGGCTGCTATCATCATTCTTGTAAAATACCAATGTTATCTGAACTCTCAATTTTTCCAACTAGGTGACTCCTCTCCTGTTTCCATTTTGTTCAAGAAAATTGTCGCAGCATCATAGAGCCCTACTGAATCGAGTAAGGTTCTGGAGTAGGAATTCTGGATTTGATTAGAAGAGTGCATTCTCAGGAACTGCTGTATACTTGGTAACAACGACAGATACTTCCTTTGGCAGGAATAAAAAAAATAGAATGAGGCTTAGAAGAACAACCAAAAGAAAATCTGGCTGACTGTTCTTATATAAAAGATCTAGGAAAGATTTTAAAGAGCAGCACAGAAAACTTAAAATTCCTTGTTCAAAAATGTGTAAGTGTGATTTTTATATATATATATATATATATATGCATGCACATCGATCAATCTGATGTCTAGGGCCCTTCATGTATCAAAAAAAGTTTAGAGTAAGCCTTAAAAATATTTTACAGACACATATTTTGAAAATAAGTTCTTCATGCAACCGCAAGAGATTATGGTGCATGGCACATTTAAAAATATAGCCCACTGTCTTGATTGAAAAAAACCCCCTCGGATCGATGTTTGGATGTAAGGCATTATCCAAAAGACTTTCAATGGGGAAAAGATGAACATCAGCAACATTGTTAAAGATAAAAATAGACCATGTTAATGGATAAACAAATAGAGTACCTTGGGGTTTTTTGTTGTTTCTTTGTTTTTAGCTTATTTGGAATAACTGTAGAGTTGGATTTAGGTTTCAATTAATTATCATCTGCTCGTAAAGAAGCCAAAGAAATCTTTGATCTTCAAGGAGTCTTTCTATTCCAAATTAAGGACGTGCACGATAAGAAAACAAAGTACATAAAATCATGTTGTATCTTGTTAGTAACACATGAAAGGTGTGAAATCAACAAGCCATGCTTTCATTGTATGCCACAAAACAGAGCCAAGATTAGACAGCTGGTTTGCCTTAGCATGCAGCTAAAATAAATCACGGTCACAATATTCACCAGAGACAGCCATAGTCCAGTTTTTGGACAACAGTTTTAATCTCCCCATCTCATGCAAGGCTGAGCTGACTGCCAGTCTGCAGGCTGGAATTTAGGGGCCTGGAGATGCATTATGCATTGCCATACATTAAACTCCTGTTGCCGTTTTACTTGTTTTGAAGGTACCATCCAACCAGCAAGTGTTAAAGTACATTCCTTTATCTTTGAAAATAATAGGATCAAACTGGCCGAGCACAGCTGAATGTACAAAGAATAGTTCCAGGTCAATTGTGTATGACCTGCTCCACTCTTAAACAGGATTTTCACATAACCTAGATCAACATAGTTGCAATTGTTCTTTTAATCATCAGTATTCATCAGCTTTCTGGTCAAAAATTCACAAGGCAAAAGCCTGTCTCCCTATTATCATCCCTTCCTTGGATGTTTTTTTCTCTAAACTAGTAGAACAAATGACTGTGTAGGGTTAAGAGATTAGCTCTCCGAGCAGTTACACTTTAGTGAAAACAAAGCTGCAAAGCTAGAAAAATGTTATGTCAAAGGAGTATATTTAGTTCAGGCAATCACTTATAAACCATTTTATGTTTTAAAGTATTTTCTTTTGCTAAGAGACATTGTGTAAATGAAACATCTTCGGCTCTAAGGCTGGTTGTTATATTTCTGGTGTGAGATTTCCTGGGCACAAATATATGCAGAAGAGAGCACAGCTGCTCTGTACCATGCAGTAAATCCAGCACTACAGAGATGCATTGGATTTGCTACATATGCACAAATTAACTGTAGGTCTCACGCTTTCTTGAACAGACAGAACTGCTGTGGCTCTGACAGACAGTCTGCATAAGCATGGCAGACACATCCAAGACTTCTAGAACTGAACGGGTCACTTAGAGCTACTGCAAAGCAGCTATGAGGGATCACATTGCTTTACGTCCAACACCCAGACAAAAACAGAGTATCCTCCTGAACAAGAAGAATGATTCCTCGGGGCATTTTTGAACAACATTCAGAAGAAAAGAATTAAAAAAAAAAGCCTTCTAAGGGTAGAGCAAAACCAGGAACAGCAGTCACACAAATAATCCCGTTCAAGTGATGGATAGAAGTTGAATGCAAACATAAGCTACATTAGCAAAGATGGATCAAATAAGAGCTGGAAGATTATTTAATTTTTTTTCAAAACAGGAAGGGTCTTCATTTAGTTTATTTCCCCCTGCATTTACTTGGATGGCAGCAGAAACAGGAAAAGATACCCACACTATTTTTAAAATAAGAAATAACAGTCCAAAAAGGCAACAGGATTAATAGTTTGGCATTAGTGAAGTATGGCAGCCCTTATTAATCTGTTTCATTACAGCATTTTATATTGCAAGTGGAACAAAATGTGCTAAGGGGAAGTTAAAACTGATGGGTCATATCAGTAAAAATGCATTCGTGGAATATTGCAAGAATCGAAAAAAGAAAAACAAAAAAGAAAAACAAAACCATGAACATCTCACCTGTCAGAAAACTGTGAGATGCAGAATGAAACACTGCTTTTAGCTGCCTTAACTGTCCTCCTTCAATGTCTCCAGGCCTTGGTCCTTCATAGAACACATTACCTTGCTTTCTGTGCTTGCAAAACCTAAGACGGTAGACCAGATGATGAGGTTATCGCTGTTCCTCACTACATCACTCTTTGTCCTTTTTCTAGAACTTTTCATTATCTGTACACGATAACTTTCCTACAGACTATCCAGAAGTTCACCCAGCTAACACTAGATGGTGGTGTGATGCACAGCATTTTTTGATTGCAGACTGATTCATTCTTTTGGGGAAAGGAAAGTCATAATAAGCTTTTATTCCAATGGACTGCTGTTGAAATAGTTGGGACGGCTTATTTCAGAAAACAAACAAACAAAAAAACCCCAGCCATAACTCTGCATTCCCCAATCTCTTTAAATGTTAATTTGATTATATTCACTCTGTCCTAATTTGGGGATGGTAACCTTAGGCAACGACTTAGAACCGCAAGATAGGAAATTACAGACTCTTTCTCTTAGATCTCCCCATCCTTTAAAAGTTTTCCATACCAAAAGAATCACCACTGACATTTTCCAAAATTTGAAGGAAATAAAATGTATGGTTAAAGAAGTTTTGTTTCAAGTTTTTATTTTTATGATGAAGGCCTGAAAATTATTCTGAAAAAGAAACCCTTTCTATAAATAAAGAATGCCTCGTGAAAATCCCCGATTTTTGTAAATTTGATTAGAAAACTCTGGGGATAAGCATTAATTTCCAAGATTTGCAGTACTCTGAATCCTGGGGCTTTCTGAGGTAGGACCCATCTATGCAAAGCTGCCACACATCCCCACCATTTCTTCCAGCTCTATGGCAACACAGCTTTTGCGAAAGATACACCTGGAGAAACAGTGCTGCCATCAGAACTATACTCTAGGGGAGAAACAAAAGAGTGCAAAGGCACGGAGCACCACGGCAATGAAGGCCAAGCTCTTGGCCTTGGAAGAAACTGCCACAGAGAACAACTACCTCAGGACTCCCTCTTAGGTCTTCTTAGGAAAGATCTAAAAAGGAGCAGCATATAGCTAAACCCTGTTTCTTACCCTACCCTTCCTAGATCATATATTCAAATCTGTTTGAAGTAGAAGAAAAAATATCTGTCATTACTTTGCAATCACTCACTTACCTGTCACTGGAAACTGAAGGAGTGAAGTCACTTTTTTAAATGTCAGTTTTAGTTACTCATAGTGATCTGTTCATAGAAATTTAAATATTATCGTGAATATCATTGTAGTAAAAACTTTAATCTGAACTATCTTACTAACTTTTTTTCTCTTTCTAAAGGTTTAAAGAGGGGAAAAAAATTCATTTGATTAGTTTTAAAAGTTCATTTGCATGTGTTCTACTTTCTTCTTGAACAAGAAAAATCTTAAGTTTCCATGACTGTCAGGCCATTTTAATGAGTTGAAGAAAGTGTTTTCTTATAAATTATTCATGTTTTTCCTCTCCTATTTTTTAGTTTCTTCTCTTCTTGCTATATTATATTAATATTCCATACCCTCTACAACAAAATCCTTACTTCAAAATTACCACGGTTTAATTTTCCACCAAAAAATGTATAAGAAATTAAGTGCTGTACAGAATCCTGCCTGCAATTTCAATGCATTGTATACAATTTCATCCTTTTTCATCTGTCCTCCTTTTTAATTTCTTTCTTTTTATCTGGTGGGAAGATAGAGTGCAAAGAATGAGGGAGGGAGGAATCTGAGATTGATGAAGTAGCCCTGGGAGTGTGAAGGTTCAAGAAACGCCTAGTAGCTTTAACTTGTCTGCAGCACTGGCTTATACCACATGCTTCAAGTAAAATATCTAATATTGTCAAAAACCATAAAGAATCTGGCTAGTATAGGAAGAAAAATCACTGAACCTATCTAATGATCTATTTATATCCTGAAGCATGAGAACTAATAGTCTGGTAATTTTATCCCAGCTAGTGAAACAGCAGACTCTACTCTTACATTCATGATAAATGAATTTACTCCACCAGTGATTTAGAGTCTTATTGGGACAAACAGAGATGAAGTAGTCTTAGCCAACAATAAATGACTCCATTGCTTTTGGCTAAGAAGAACAGACTCTCAAAACCACGTTTCCTTCATATACTGGTTATTAAAAGACAATCACAGATAGTGAAGCTTTAACATGAAATAAGCAGCTGAACAATTTCAGTAAATATTAATGCTACTTATTAGTCCTTCAAAAACAATCACACCTATCAAATATATATTGTAAAGTTTGTATTTTACAGGAAAGTGATCACACAACTCCCAGAAGGAGATGTTGAGCTGAATTACTCAGAAACTTATCTTGGTGCCTTGAAATTATCAGAAGGTGCCTAAAGCTAATAATTACTACTTAGTCTTCAGCATCTTCTCTTCTCTCCCACTATGAGGATTATTGTGTCCTGTTCTTTCTGGGGATTTATACTCATTTATATTCTAGGACTTGTCTCTTAAGAGAAACAACCCCAGCATGAAGGAACAATGAGTAGAGGCTACACACTGAGAAGGGTCTTAGAATTTCACTAGTAAACTACATAGCAACCAAGATCCACAAATGCCAAAAGGTCAGATAGAAAAAAGAAACAGGGAATAAATCTTGGACAGGTTCCAGAAGTGAGGAAAAGAGATAATCAATAAAAGTGTCAAATCCTGTAAATCAATTTATTATGATAGTGCTTGAGGCTCAAGGATGGGGCACGGGAAGGAAACAAGCAGCTGAAGCTCCAAAGAGTGTACACACTCTATATTAGACACATACAGGGCAATGGAGTGATAAAACCTGTACAAAGAGTAAAAAAAGACAAACAGAAAAACCCACCAGAACATAATGATAGCAAACTGCACATTAAACCAACATCCTATGAGGAGTAGTTTCATTTAGTGTTAGGCTACCATAGATCCAGCCCCCACAGAGTACGAGTATCTGGACCAAGTCACCGTGTAAGTTCTCTTAAAATAAAAAGTTCAGATTTATCACAGTATGACTACCTGGAGCAGCCTGAAGTAGTTAAAACTTATGTCATGCTCTCACCTCACCACACAGGAACACACAAAACTGCAGAAACATTGTCCATAGTTTTACGAGCCTGCCTTGATCAGGGTATCTGCGCATCTTTGCCAGACGAGTGTAGAAGTATTATTCTAATTCCATTTCCTTCAGTAACATAGATCATTAAAGCTACAGAAAGGCTGGGAGACAGCTCTTCTGAAAGGACACGGAATTCTGTTCCCAAGAGTGACTATGCCATATCTTCTGAAAACATTCCATTTCAAAATAATGTAAAACAGTAGACCCTATGCAAGTGCATTTAGACTCTGTCCTATGCAAATAAAAGCTCCACTTTTATGCCCAAACTGAGCTAGTAAAATCTATTTCTATTAAACAGATTAAATTTCTTTTGATGGTTCACCAATCAGGTTTGGGGTTTTTTTTCCCCCTCTTCATTCGCTAAACACTTATTTTTTTTCTCCCCAGACATGGAAAAAGATCTTTCCTTAGATTTTGCACAGCATATACAATCCCTGGTTCTTAACATGTAATTTCCCAGTTTGCTAATAAGTGCCCAAATGCCTACTTGAGATGATCTCCTACAGTCAGACAATCAGAGCTGTTCTAGTTTCTTCTGAGCTTCACATAGCTTCTCTATTTAATTAACTTCAAGTGCTGTATTCTCCAAGGAAGCAGAAGGAGAGTTTATTAGGAGGTGTGATATAAATTACATAGTAATTTGAAGAGAGTGGAAATCCAAGACAGCTTGCGTGCAAGAAATCTTTCCTTAACGCACCTACTACTTGAGAGGCTAAAGGCCAGAACTTGGTTTCCAGCTCTTATTTAAGACCACATGGCAGTGTGATACCTCAGCATCTCTAGCAATTTGATCCATTAGGTATGCACACAAAGGCAAGCTCCCAGATGCTTTGTACAGATTTTTAGAGATTAAATCAAAACTACCACCCAAAAAACCACATTCTTACTCGTTGCCTAGGTGAGAAACTCACAAAATCTCCCCTTTTGCCAGAAAGCTTTTAAAGTTGCTTTAAAAGGATCCAAAGGATCCAATGCCTAAGAGCCAGATACATAAATCCCAAGTCTCTAATTAAGCAGAGGGCCTCTTAACTACCCTTGACACCCCAATCTATTAAGCATGTTCCAAGCACAGCTAATAGACAAGAGCAACTGTACTGGCTTTAAATGATTGCCAGAGTATCACTTCTACATTATTAGATAATAGCTTAATAATTACAACAGCCCTCCAGGGAAGTGAAAACCAGGTCAATACAATCTTCCTCCACAGAGGATTCAAGACCCCGTCATTCACTGCTGATGACGATACCCAGGTGAGCATCCTGTGGAGTGGGCTATGTAGAAGAATGAAGAGGAAGGCAAATCTTTTTGCAAAATCATGCCAAATTAATGTGCCACAAAGAAAGAATGTCAAATTCACAGTGATGCTGCAAGCCTTGTGATTATGACACCCTGCCGGAAGGTGGAACGGTGACCCTAGATCTGCTCTCATTACCGTTTTACACATTTTTATGCTGCACAAGCATTGGGTTAAGGAGGAAATAACTCACACACAGAATTATTTTTGAAAGCTAGGACTAAAACTACAGCTTCTAACACATTCTCCTTTACCAGCAGACTACCAGCAATTCATTCCTTTGGGGATGTGAATTTATACTTAGGCTGAAGTACGTATCAATACTGGCTGCAAGAGGCAGGTTCTAGGCATCTCCTTCAACCATACTTTACAATAGTAAACCCTGTTCAGCACTTCTTAAAGAAATTATGTAAGCACGTAATCTAAGCAGAGAGAGCAAGTAATACACACAAAAGGGAGCCAAGCAAAGTTTACGTCTTGAATAGTTACGAAAATCAACACCATCAAATCCATATATACGAAATTCTTCGCTCAGCAATTAGTTAAGTAGAAATACAAAAAGTTTTGTAACGTAAAATGGCTACATTTTGGTGCAAGTGGAAAATCTTCATGAATTCTATCAGCTTTAATTTTATTAACAAGATACATTTTAACTGTCTGTATTAGCATGATGACAAAATGTAAATGATTTGGGAAGCCTTCCTTAATTGCCGCATAATTACAAAGGGGAAAAAAATTCTCTTGCATCAGGTTCATTATTAGAAAGGATAAGTAAATAAATCTATGAAATAATTTATTCTGTTAGTTGCTGGGAAACCTCGTTGATATGACAACCATGGCACAGTAAACCAGATTACAGCTTGCTTCTGATCTGTGTGTATTCTATATTTTCATTAAGGGAAGTGTTTTCTATCTGCTATGCTATAGTGACACCTACAGAAAAAAAAATATTTAAAATGGGGCACCTGGGAAGGAACTGGATTAGAAATAATTTTCAAGTGCTGCATAACCACAGTTGTGTAGGTATGCAATATGTATTGCTCAAAATCCAACAAGGAAGCTTTAGAATACCATGTGAAATCTCTCAGGACCCAATTTATAAACGTTTTCATGGTAGTCATGTCAGAAAATCATGCTAATAGCAAGTTTCCAAGCAAAGCTGGTGATTATAATTGCTGAATACATGATGCTAACATTTCTTCAGAGGCAGTAATTTTTACAGTTTTCAAAGGACCAGCACTTTTTTCCCCTGTAGCGCTGCTGAATTTACAAAAAGGAGCATCTTCAGAATCTCCTATTGATTTTGTGTTGTTGCATTGATGTTGTACAAGGTGTTTTCTCTTGAAAATGAACTCAAGACTTTGCTTCTGCTTTTGCAGAAGGAAGGAATATTCCTTTTTTTTTCTAGGTCTCCTTTCCTTAACTCAAAATGAAATGCTCTAGGAAGCTATGGTACATCTTTTGAGGCTAACGATGTCTTCAACATCAGAAGCCATTTTCAGTACTCTAATTCATTTACTATCATATTCCTGAATACTCAAAGCCTGACACTTTAAATGCTGTTTTCATTTTCCTTTTCAACAAAAATCTGGCAGTACAACCTCCTGGTCTTTCTGTTCTCTTCCCAGTGGGCCTTAACACTTTTAGGTATTACAGTTAATGAAGAGTTAAATAGCAGCATAGCATCAAAGACTTCTATGAAGAGGCCTGTTTCTTTGAAGGATTTGATAGAAAATCTTGAATCAATTAAAAAAAGCCTTCATTACGTTTCCCAATATAAAATTACAATTAGTAAATCTTAAAACTAGCATCATTTTCCAGGAGAGGAAATTCAGTACTGAGAGTACCACTAAGCTTTCTGTGATAAACATGCAACATCCAGAATAATCCTGCTTTTTAAGAACTACAATACACACTTCCCTAAGTGGGTGAGATGGTAAGAAAGAGATATAATGTGTTAAAACCATTTTGGCGTAGCCATCAGACAAACAGATTCTGCCACTCCGAAATAAAAAGATGTTAGTGATACGCAACCTCAGCATGACAGAAGCCTTGCATGGGCTCAGAGATTCTCGTAACAAGGGATTACAGTGAATGACCACACTCTGGAGGTACAATAGAACAAGGAATCTACTGTTTCATTGCTTTTTCCAGCATCCTCACTTAATAGAGGCATCCTGGGTGTAAGAAGGATACTTTACTTTTTATTTAACCTATTCCTTTAGGATAAAGCGGGGGGTTTTTTGAGTTTTCTCAATTAACTTGACCTCAAGTTGTGCCTGCCCTAGATATATTTATTCGCTAAATTGTACCGATGACATTTATTTGCACCCAGCAGTCACTCTCACTAATCTGAGCAGACCATGAGGACTCTAAGCAGTGCTTGATACCAGTCTTAGGACTACGATCATTCTAGACTCACCGCAAAAGGCCTCTGTAGAGTTCCCTGTGAGTCTCTGAATAAGTATAAATAGTCACCAAAAAAGTTACCATCCATAAAACATTGTTTTATTCCTCCCTGCACTTAAATGTTTATTCAAACTCACAGATGGTCCTTTCTACATCAAATGATAAATGAAAAGAAATAATAAGGAAGAAATGATGTGGCCATCCCTATAAGAGATAAGGATTACTTCCTAGTTCAGTCCCTACCCAAACTGAAACGGAGAAGTTGGAATAAATAAGCAAGATGCACAGACATTGTTGACAAAAAGACAAACACCACCTGTGAAGGACAGGAAAGGATTTTTCTGCTGTGTTCAGCAAGAGTTAAACCCAACTCCATTATCTCCTTCCTTAGAAAGCTCCTCACATTCCACCTATGTTAAATTGCTCCCTGACTTAAGTAATCATCTCTTTCAAGCCCTTAAGCAATAATAACTGACTGGAGCTAGGGTGAGTGAAAACCAAATAACATCAGTATCAGTGGAGGTAGCACAGCAGAAGCAGACGTATTTCTGATATCAGCAAGTGTATAAAACATTTGCAGTTTAGAAAGGAAGGAGTCCTTTTACATATTACAGACACACCGCAGCTAAAATATTAAAAACCTGAGTGTTGCCCTAGGCATCCCAAAGTTTGTTGTACAACATAATTCGTTTTAACAATTCTCTCAGACACGGAAAGCAAAAATAAAATAAACAAAAAATATCAAGTCAGGCAGACTTGTGCTTTTGTGGAATCCAAATCCACAGTTCACCCAAACTGATAGCTCTCATCTAGACCCCTGTACTGATTATCTCTGCTTTTCCTATGGCAGCAAAGGCAGCTTTTGGAGTCGGTGACGTGACCTGGCAGGCATTTGCCCTAGCACAGGGAATGAAATGGCTCCTCCTTCTACAGCTCTCTGCCAGTGCTGCCCATTATCTCCCCCATATTTAAAAGCCCTATGTCATCCATCTGGCCATACGTCTCAGTGCAGCTGTACCACGGTATTCACAACTGTATTGCTGTAGTTAATGCAGTCAAGTGTCCAAGGCATGTATAAAGGCATGGGTGTGGATGTGTTCAAGATTTTAAAGCACTGATGGCACTAGGTGTCCATCACACATCAGACAATATTGTCTCTGTCAGTGGATTTTTCATTTACTTCAGTATCTGAAGAGCTGCGACCGATTTTGGATCAAATAGCAGGGCTGCCTTGAGACCTCTACTTTGCGGCTCAACTGTCACAAAAGTATTGCTGCTTTAGCTTCCACTATCTTTTCTGACTGCTTTAATTTTGTTCCATGCATCTCGTGCTGGTGAAAAGTCAGTTATTAGGTTTCCTCCTCTCCTAATCCTTCTCTGTAGGCAGCCGAAAGAGATTGTGTAGTATTTTCAAGCAGAGTCCTGCAGCAATGGTAAAATAAAAAGGGGAAAATCTGTTCCCAGATGTTTCCCTAGCTTTTTTGTAGCACCTTTTAAATTGACCACATCTGGCTCTGTTTATGGAAGTTTAGCATGTTGTGCAACAGGAAATGAGAACTTAAATAGCATCATTCTCAGGCCTCGGTCTTTGCTGTAAAAAGAGCTTTACGCTTAATTTGACTTGCTTCCTTTTGCTTTTCATTTTGAGGCTTTGGACTGGGGATGCCTGGAAAGGGCTGATCACACTTGTGGCAACCAAAATATTAGCACCTCTGGACATGGGCATCATTTCATCTTCCCTCAAAGCAAATCATCTTGGTGGATTTGTTCTGTAGCAGGGCTTACAGTTTTCACTTTCTGGTCGTGGTGAATTTTTCTGTCAGAGCAGTATTTCAGCCAGTCCCTGTTCTTTTTATCATTCAAGGTAGGAATAGGCTTATTTAATTTAGCTCACGTTCCTTCCTTTATTTCATTTTCTTTTCACAAATCAGTCTCAAGTCCCATCTCAATAGTCAAAATACCCTATAAAAATATGCAGCACTGAACTAAAGAAAATGCACATACAAACCCCCCTTCTATATTTAACTAAGCACTCCTAAACAGTAATTTCATTACAGCAAAGTCCAAGCATAGCTTTTAACCTCTGCTTTATGTGCTACCCATACATAAACCCAACATCAACCACATCACAGACAGGACAACAGTGCATGGGGTAATAGTGTAGAATTTAGATTTCTGCTATAATACCGCCTTCGCAGTTTAATTTTATCAACAGTTCTGTTTGCTCAGACAACTTACTATCACTTCAGCTATTGTATCTGAGTATGTGGATTGAGGCACTCTCAAGAAGCGTTAGACCAAGACAACTGCCGAGTGACACCTGTTTCAAACACTTCTGAAAATCTCACCCTAAATGCCCTCTGAAATCCACTATTTATACTATACATGGAAGCAGATGCATAATCACACAGTGAAAAGAGAATTTGTGACATACGATCGTGTTAGATACATTGAACATATTGCACAGGATTTAGTATTATATATTGGGCATAAATCTTCTCAGCTTGCAGAAGGCAAATGTCACACACACACACCATATACCTCAACAGGCCAAACGAGAAGCCTTAAAAGTCATCTACAGACAGATGTGTTTGGTCCTGAAAGAAGTCCAAAAATGTAAACACAAATGAATATTTTTGGCCACCAGTGCAACAGGTAAGCTCAGAAGAGTTCCGAGCCAAATAAGGACCAGATAAAGCAAGATATTCAAATGAATAATAAGCCATTCTACCAAGAGAGGAAGGAGAAATACCTGCAGTATCTCAGATAACCTCCCTCTATCCATTGCCCTTACACAGTTTCAGCCAACCTTAGCCAAGCACTGAGCAAGAAAAAGTAGTTGAATAGTTTGAATCTGATGAAAAATCAAGACAGAACAGTGCATCACAAGCATAATAATGGCATTATTACTCCAGGGACTCAGATAGTCACTGAACAAAGAAAAAAAAGAATGTAAATATTTGTGCTGAAGATCAGGGGACCTGTACCACATTATGGGAGAGAGCTGCTCCCCCTCCTGACCCCCCCCTCCCCACCCCCCCCAAAAAAAAAGAAATTGGAACAAGTAAAAACATTTAATCTAAATTATTACAACACAAAACCAATATTAATACCATTATCAAAAGTTAAGGACTGTTTCATTTTAGTGTCTAGAAGACTAGTCAGCCAGTTAGGTTAGGTTACTTTACATTTTGCATGCAATGGGACATAACTTCACCTTCACAGGAGATGACTGTAGCAAACACGACAGCATGAAAGGCAATTTTCCTTTTAAAACAGAGCGCAGCAGTCATTCTACAAGCCTACTGAAACCCCTACCAAAAATCAAGATTCAGTAACTCCAAATGTCTGAATTAAGCACCCAGCTGTTGTGGCAGGCCCAAGATCCTGAGCCAGTCCAAGGTAATAATCCTTCACTGACAAATGAGTGCTCTCAAGATTAAAAAAAAAAATAAAATAAAATAAAATTGTTCACAGGTGGCCAGCAGTAAACTGGATATAAATCAGATTACAGAATTGTCAAATGCAAGATTAACTGTTCTCTATTCAATGGGGGAGGAAGGTTCTCTCCCTTGTTATGTTTGCCTAGGAAATTACAGAAAACACATCCCTGAAAAATACACAAATTCTTTATTATTTACAGAATAGCCTTAGATTTGCAACATAATACAGCCCTGGAAAAAGCAATGTAAGCTAAACCACCCCTTTTGCTTGGACACAGTGTTTCCAGTTACTGAACTAGTGGTAACAGAAATTATTTATCCTTGCATAAAGTTGAACACCTGATAGTGAGAAAATTATTTAGCTTCCACTTAGCAACTTACAAAGTTCTTTGTCACATGCTGCAGAAGACCGTTCTTCTGTAGCCAATTTTCTTCATTTTAGATAAATTTAGGTTTTAGTGGCTGTCTTAAAACCCCATTATTTAAAGCATCTTATTTGAATGTTATATGTAAGCATTAAGCTCTATTAGAGAAATAAGAAACTAAGAAACTATACAGCAAATTTTCCCCCAAATATACCAACTTCTACCGATGAGAGTGTCATTCTTTCTCAAACTGTGCCATTATATATTCTTATCACTTACTTGATGCTTTGCAACATAATTTCCATAAGCACCTTTGATCAAAAGCATCCAAATGTTTTCTTCTAGCTCTGCCAAATGCCAGATTTCACACCTATGCGACAAATAAGCAATTTTATGAGCATTATACAGTCAGTCTTCATGGAATCCCAGAACTCATTCACTTGCTTATATGGAAGGCTGCATTAAACCTCTTCTAAACCATTTAACTACATGACTGAACAATGTAAGTATCATACCTTTTTTTACCAAACATAACTGTATTCATAAAAAGGTTAATTAGTCATATGCTATTATGAGGACCAAAGGGGACATCCTGAAAGAGAGCGTTATCTTTGATCAGTTTAGCACAGTACCGTCTTTTGGGTTTTATTTGCTGCTTCTCATTAGATACAATGAATGGAAACAAAAGCACTAATGGAGAGAGAAGATCCATTTAAACTAAAAATGCTATTTAAAAATAAATACATTTCTGATGGCCAAATAAATTAATAAATAAATTCAAAGTTAATCTGGCAGCAAGATGAAGGTTCCAACTTGACTCTTAGAGCAGTGAGGTTCTGGAAGCACCTCCTAAACATTGGAACAACAGCAAAAAACAACCAACCAAAGAAACCAACCAAATAAACAAACCAACCAACCAAAAAAAAAAATTACATGCTGCCTGCAAAATAAACATTAGACTTGCTGATACAGGACTGCTTCATCTAGGGCCTCTAATGGAGAATTTTTTTCCTAGAGGAGGCAGGGAATTTGAATCCTCCTTTGAACATTACATCAACAGTGCCACTGTATACTAAACAATGTAGCGTAACTAGCATTTACATAAAGAATTACATATGTGGCAGCTTGATTGCCATTCAGCTAACATTTTCAAGGAACTATAGACAATGATTATTTCCCAACTAGCAAATTTCAAACTTATCCATGACTTTGACTAAGGTTCCTTCCCACCCACAGACTAATTCATTTATCAATATTCAATTTCCTCTGTCATCCAATCATTTCTGTAAGCTTCCACAGTCAGTTTTAATTAGAATATTCTGAGTAATTTTGTATCAACAGCAAATTGTCACCCATTTACCCCCTTTTCCAGACCACATTTGTTACACAGTTCAGCCATTGCAATAGTCCTCTACCTGGAAAAATACAATCCTGTCCTTCAGTTCCTTTTTTTTTTTTTTCAATAAGTTACAAATGCATAAAAGGCCCGCTCTTTAATCCAGTGCTTGTTTAATTTCCTAAAAGCTTTTTATAATTTTTAAGAGGCTTTTTGGAAAAATCTATGCACAGTATGTAAATTGTCGCCCACATCAACATACTTGTTAACTTCTCCAAGGAACTGTGATCTTCCAGGTACTGTTTATCTTCATAAAAGTTACAGTGATAACTCTCCAACATGTGTTTATCCGTTCCTCTGACTACCTTATTAGTACAGCATAAGAAAAAAAGTCAGATTTCCTTGTCTTTGAATTCAGCTACACACTGAAACACTAAAAAGGCTGGTGTAATAGTTACTCCCTGCTATTCCTTCTGCACTGAGGGAGATTTAAGTGGTATACCACAGCAGCAGTCTGGTAATTTCACATTTTAATTCCCTTAGAAGTACTGGGTGAAGACCATCTGGTCTTTGTGAAGTGCTACTGCTCAATTTATTGATTTGTTTCAAAACCTGAGGATTGCTAAAGAGAATAAAGCTGTGTTACAAAGGTCAATTCAGTTCAAGAAACCCTACAGAAAACTCACATTTTGCAATATCATTTACCTAGAAAAACTCAACTTCAGATGTGGCACCTGTTTTTCTACAAGACATAGCTTGTTTCCCCTCTTTCCAAGTGGGTTAAGTGAGGTAGGTATCATAAGGCAATCTGACCGAAGTCGTAATACTAAAGCTGCTATATATTCCACAATCTTGCTACAAATCATTTGCCTTTGTTACGCCATTTACACTGCTTTTATATGCACACACTCTGAAAACATATGAACGTAGGGTTAAGCATCTATAAATACATTGCTGCTCTTGCAATATGTAATCTTTCCATTTTAAACCTAGTTCCCCTATGAAAAAATATGGAACAGTTCCTTAGTTTCACAGTCATATACACATACTGTATGCATCCATACAATTAAAGCTACTCTGTCTTTCTCTCTACCGTTCCTTTCCCTACTCCCCTCATCTTCTAAAAAATAACCTGGAACCCAAGCTGATTTTAATAGGGCTTTGCCTAGTGGATGCTACGTTTCTAATAATCCAAAGTAAGTAAATCATTTTCACTTGATGGAAATATACACATTTTCCAAAGTTAGAATTGGTATGGAAGAATTGCGTCGTGTGAATCTTGTGGGAGCTTTTAGTTCTTGACTGTCATACATACAGAAGAATAGCGATCGATGATTTTAGTTTCCTGACCTGAGATCTATACAAAGTGTTTAGAAGGTACTAGCAACATCCCTGCTGAGGGCTGCCTACCAAAGAGGAACACTGATGAACAAAACAAAGGCTGGAGCCAGAAATCCTGCTGAGGAACAGAGGTCAAGGCACTGCCTAACAGTAGGGAATCAACAAAAAAAAAATCAGGAGAACCTTCCCTTGACTGCAGAAAGGATTGGGGTAGAGGAAGAGGCCTGGATACATCAGTCCTGAAGACCAGAAATTTCTGTAGCAAGTGCCCGAAAGAGAAAACTTACCATTAAAGGCCAACTCTGCTATGCAATCTGCCACATTTTTTTCTTGTCTCTTCTCTCCACTCCATTTGTTCATTACCAGCTACAATGGGAAGGAGAAGAAAAGATTAAGGACAAGAGGCAAAGTTTGAGGAACAAACAGTTGATGCCTCTTACAACAGGAGATAAAGGAAAAGGAGAAGGAATTGCAAATGTTTACACAATAACAGTTTATTTGCTTTACCTTGCAATGTATTGCACCTTGATTAGCATTACTGGAACAAAAGGGGGCAAGGGTGGTTGGAGAACATGAAAAGAAAGCACAGAAGAATGTGGGAGGAAACCAGGCTAGATCTCTAACGATGTTCAACACCCACAATACTTTGCATAAAAGATTTTGGGAACAGGCAGTTTATTCAGAAACCTAGATAAAAGTTTGGCTGTTTACTGTCAAAAAAGATTACTGAAAAAGTCATTTTTAATAAAAAAATACTTCCACTAAACAAAACAAATTAAACCAGCTACAACATTCCTCAGTTATCTTTTATATAACATGAACCTAAGAATGGAATAGCTTCCACATTTGGCTGACAATTTGGTTGACATTTTGACACATCATTCAAATTCAGAGCATTTTTCTTCTCTCTGAAGCAAATAGATTTTACTTTAAATAGCCCATTTTATGCAGTGATAACTTGCACACTCAAATCCTTGGTTGTCATTCATGAAAAAATATTTAACTGATTTGTAAATTATGAGTGACTTTTAAAAGCATAGAGAGTTTTTCACATTATAAGACAACAGAATTGGATTCCAAATGAAGAGTCAAATATAGAATAGATATCACCAAAGAAGGAGACATTATGCTCCCTTTTTCAATTAAGAAGAAATAGCAATAGCACGCATCAGGATATTTAGCACTTTTCAGCATGTTTTTCTTCAAGCACTGGATGCAGTCACTGACATACAGCATTCCACAAGTGACGTGGGCACCAACCACACAACTCATGCTCTGCAACATGAGCTTCAAAATGGTATGTGGCAAGATTCTGCAGAAAACTTGAAAACATGAAAGCTCTGTCAGGAGAGAATGCAATCATGTCCAATTTAGCCTCACTGTACAGAAAAAAAATGCTGCCAGTAACATGCATACTGCTGTTATTTCTTTCAGAAAAATTTCTAAAAGCGTTTCAGTTTATTCCATTTGATTTCTTAAGTTTGCGCCTATATCCATATTCAGCTTCTCATTTTGACTCAAATCCTGTTGTCCAATAATCTGAAAATCTTACTGTGGTATCGAAAGTCACTCAAACTTGACAAATCAAATATTTTCACATGAAACAAAGCTCATGCCTAGCCTCACAAGTCTTATTTCCTTTCCTTTTCTTATTTACATTCATAGTGAGACATTTTAAGAAATTTTAAAACATTTTAAAAAGGCATTGTTAACGTAAGGCCTGTTAAACTTTGTGGAAAGTGAGAGACTTTCAGGACACAGTCACACATCAAATTAGTATGGGCAACAATGCTGGTAATAGAACTGGGAGGTCCCAAGAGAAGAGCAACAAATCTGCTCGTCTCTTCTGGCTTTTCAAAGATCATTAGAATACCTCTTTTGGAGGAAGAATGCGAAGGACTTGCCACTAGGGCTTCAGAGGTTTTCCAGTGGAGCTCCTCCTCTTCCCAGTAGATTTTTCCTGGACAGGACATCTGGCCCTAATCATCTTCCTTCACTAGATGAACTGTTATTAAACATTATTGCACTTTAGTTTTCTTGCTTTCCAGAATACTCAGCAGAAAGCAGTAACAGTCTTAACATCAAGCAGGCAACATACTGCATTACTCTGACAGTGATTTGCCTATGCCTTGGCAGACTACTTAACATTTTTAATACCTTGGAGTAGCCTATAAGTTTTGCTATGTGTTTTAAATGGATTAGCTTCCTAGGCTGCTTTGGCTTCCGAGATAAGTTTTATTTTGACAACATGCTGTGAGTACAGCTGTCTGGGCAAGTTATCTGCAACTAATAAAACTCTACAGTTATTTCTTTTTCTGATATTTGACTAAATGAAAAAAAGCTTCTGTTGAGCAGTAAGCATTCGACTTTGTTTAAAAAATTGTCAGGAAAGAAACCTCATCATTCTTCAGCTGCCTTGTTAAATGTAGATGCCACACAAAGTAGTAACGATAAACACCCTGCAGACAAAGTCCTGTAAGTGAAAAACAAACCCCACTGTTTTGAAATAGTTTGTGTAATGTGATTTTCTAAGCATACACAAGACTCCCTACATGCTGTGCCATAAGCCATGCTCTTAGTACTGCTACACAGTTCTTGTTTCTGCAGCTTCACATTGTAGCAATATTGTAAATACAAGAGATGTTAATGTAGAAGTTGAACATCCCAACTTTTAAAGTTTCAGTATAAAATGCTTCAGGGAAGTGGAAGGAAAATGGCTTACTTTAAGATTATTGCTATATTCAAGTGTTATACACATAAGTTATATAAGCAAACTCATAAACTTTTCCGGAATTATATTGCAAAATACATTCAGGTAGAAAAATAAACATGCGAAATATTCTCTAGAAAGCTATTTCGACTTTCAGAATGGAGTCATCTCATGAGGCATAAGAAATGTTACTTGGTGATGTGTATCTAAGAAAGTTAAGCAAGTTTTAATTTGTACTGCAGAATGGAACTGCAGATAACTATAAAACACTGTCTTTTGAAGTGCTGTAAGTTATAAATGTCTGTTAAATCATGAAAAGATATTTCATGTTCCCCGTGCAATATAGGAAAAAATAACGGGTAATCATCACATTTCTGTATCAGTTTTTGATGAAGTGAACTGCATTTTAAAATGTATACTCCTCAGAACAGTAATCCCCTTATTCTTTCAAGCAGTTTATAAAACATCAGGATGATTTCCAGTACCCTTTAAATACAAATTACACTGTTAATTTCAAACATTTTCCGTGAAAATGGGTTCTTGCCAACAAGGCCTAAAAAGTTTGTAGTAAAATTAAAGCTGACTCAGCAACAATAAAATTCAGAAGTATGAACGTTATTTACCATTATTGCTAGTTAATCTATCTTAACTTTGGCCTGGCTAATAATGTCATGGTTGAACCAGTTCTTAAACCTTCAGCCTATGCAAAAATTTAACAATCTAACCAGTTCTTAAACAGACAGCAGAAAATATCTGCGGTTGCTTCAATACTTCTGTTAAAAACATAAACCAGCAAAAATATTCTACACAAAGCAGGTTATTGTCTCTAGCCATACTGCATTTCCTACAGACAGAGCAAATTCTAATTTATTTAATTTAACAATGTCTTTCATTATTGGCTATGAAGCATTCCAGCTTGAAAATTGAAAAAAATCTAATTAGCTTGCTTAATATCTACATTGAAACTGAAGCTTAGTGCTGTACTCCATCAAAATGGATTTTTTTTTTTCCCATTCCCATCTCAAAGCCATACAAGGCTTGAAATTTCAAAGCATTCAACAGCAAGTAGTTTGAAAAGGGAAATAGAGCCACACGAACATAACTTAGAACTGCTTGTGCCCAGTTTTAGGTTTCCTACTCTTCGCTACATCACAAGGAGGAAACACTAATTTATAAGCAAGCTCTTATTAAATACTACAGCTTCCTGCATGGGAAATATTAGTCTACCTGCAACCAAGCTGAAGATTTGATTTCCTTCCAATTTAATCTTGCAAGCACTGCAAATAAGCACAAGAAATTTAGACAGCAGAATGCGAGAACTTTTTGACTGTCGTTCTTAGCGCCTACTATGACCATACCTACTAGGGATGAAATTTTGTATGTCTGGGAATCATTTTAGAAGTCATATCATAGCTTTAAATAAAAAAAGATGGACAGGGGCTTGTAAAATCTGGGTAATGTAAAAAGGTTTTAATGGTTAGCTTACAGCAGAAGTCAAGCCAGCCACCAGACCACGCCGGGGACAGAATATGTTCTCTGTACTAGAACATTTTTTTGAAAATTATTTCCTTAGCGCTATATTTCTCAGGCAGTTTATTAGCCTGAACCCTGTCTCCTACACTTGAGAAAGTTTATAGCAGTTGAGAGACTTTGGAAAATATTTCCAGGAGCTCTTCTTTTAATAAACAGTACGTAGGGGTACTGCTCTTGAAACTCCAAGCCCTTTCCAAGCAATTCTGTACATTAAGTTGACTCACTAGGGTGAAAGCAGATGAAGTCCAGTATGCAGTAGCTAATGCAGGGAGTGGAGTCCATTACAGTGATGCAGAAAGATACTGCATTATGTAGTACGTTTTATAAAATGGATTCCAAAGTCATTTAAACAGTGAAAGCAAAAATGTGACTAAGAACATTATGTGCTTTTTCACTGGCAAGACTCCCACAGACTTTATTAAGAACAGATAGGCTGTCCCTGGATGTTCTTAAGATTTCATCATTCAAAATTAAGCCATTTGCATAATCTATGCTGAAAGGGAGGCCAGGATATTCTCCTCTTTTTACCAACGGTAGTAAAAAGTAATCAGAGCCCTTATCTCTGCTCCTGTTTTGACTTCCAAAAGAAATACACAACAAAACCAACTTGTCATCTTTTAAATCTTTTAAAGCTCTTGAAGTCACCTTTAAAAATGCAAAAAATCAGAAGGTAAGAAAAAATGGGGGTTGGGCAGGAGAGGACAGATGGTATCTATAACTGTAGCTCTTTCAATTCTAAAAACTGTTGTCAGAATTCTGTTCCCTCACTCCTTTCTGGCCTGCTTCCGCTGTTTAACTTTTCCGAAGCACAGGGCACCTCACTCACAAAGAATGTTGTGTAGCAGAATGAGGCTTTAACCTTGATTAGCATGTTTTAGTACTGTTCTCATGGATATACTAACAACGGCGGGGGGGAGGAAACAACAGTGTTAGAACAGCTTAGCCAAAACAGAAATAATCTGTGAAAGCTTAATGATTGGGATTAAAGATGACAGATGATATAGTACCTCTTTGCCCCAAAAGTTTCTGGGATTTTTTTTATTTTTTATTTTTTAAAAAGCTCTTTGTTCTTTCTGTTGCATAGCTGGTATTCTAATTGTGTTCATAAAAGCTATTTTTACAGCACTTTAACAGCTAAATGCAAATAATGCCAGGAACAGTAGCTGTGTTTTAAGCAACACATGATGGCTCTAATTGATAATTTAATAGTAATTCTAATGTAATATAGTACATAGGAAAATGAAATATAGCAGTGGAGAAGGTATATATGTATTTGGTAAGCTACAGTAGGCAGACAGAAGTGATGCAACCGAGCATTACTTTTCCAGGACTATGTATCCATAGTACGTTAAGAAAAATGTTCACATTTTTCAAACAGAGCCACATTCAATTAACTTTTCTTCAGGTTTCCCTGTAGAAATGATTCAAACTTACAATAAAGAAAAAAAAATGCTTTGTCAGGGCTCTGGTTCAGAAAGAGCATTGGTAGAAATAATTTGTGTGTACCACATTGTGGGCCACTATATGTATAAAAAGATTAAACACTATCACAGATGAGCTCTTGGAGCCCAAACAGTGAAACTGTACTAGCCGGGTCACAGTGACACAGGCAGACACAGGCTCAGGGACTGTTTCCTTCCAGGCCTTGTGGTCTTGGCCTCCTTCAAAACCAAAATGCTTCTGAGACACATCTGCCCAGACACGTTCCCTTATAATTCCACCTTGCTGTGGGAAGCGTGAGCACATTGCTACAGGGAGCACAGGCACAAAGCAAGGAAATGCAGTTTCTATAGAGAAATACATCAGTACACAGAACAGGTTTAGACTCAAAGAACCATTTAAGGACTACAAATAGTTCTCCCCCAACAGATACTTGGACTGATTTTGTTCAAAACCTCTAGCAAAAGTTGTCCTACACTTTCTCCAGCTCCTAGTTCTCATTCATATGGGTTTCCAAACTAGATAGGCACCCTCCTTTAAAATAGAGTCATTGTTAATCTTCTAGTCAGCTGAGAAACTGAAGCTGTCCCAGCAACACAACTGGCAAAATACTTTGTCCTCTTTTTCCCCTCAAAATAGTTTTCAAGGAAGAAAAACTGTGCAAAGTTGAAAGGCATGCTGGCATGTATTCTGTGGTTCAACCGAGGAACATTCCTCTGTCTCAAGTCATTTCTTTATTGCATCAAGTTCCCCCAACAGAACGGATTGCCCGATTTACAGCCCTTTATGGTTACAAACAGAATCTTAAGTAGATCCAAGCACAATTTCCAATTCACAAGGATCACCTCTACGTCTTTATGCAATTGCTTATTTAAGAGTTCCTGCATCCGCTGCCATTATTTTATGGTACAGAAAAACTTACTACAGCAGAAAACAATGGAAGGCCTCTCCTGAGGAAGTAATGAGTTCCTTTAGTCCTGAATTTTCAACCTCATATAGACAAATCTATAATAAATGTAACACATGGAAGACTCACACCAGGCAAAGGAAAAGAAAATAAATTGATGGAATTTTACTATTTCTTCTTGCAAAATAATTTTTAGAAAAAAAGTAGAAGTACCATAACTGAAACATTGCCAAAAAAACCCTGTAAAAATACGCTTGTATTCTTCAACATATTAATACTAGGTAATTTTTGTTGTATTAGGTTCAGAGAAATGTTTTACATGCACATTGGGCCAAATCCTGAAGGATTTGCTAGAGGTTTTTTGGGGGTTCTTTTTTTTTTCCCCTCCCAGACTTTTTAGTTAAACTAGTATACAGGTTTCACACTTGCCACTACAAACTTTGCCTTCCTCATTAGCTAGTACTCAGAAGTCAACCTGAAATGACCTTTTGATACAGACTCCAAAACCTGACCTCTGCTTCTCAAAAAGCCCATGCAAGTGCCATTTTTGACTGAAGTAAAACAAAGCCACTGAAAAAGATATTCTGAATATTTGTTCCTTAACATCTTTGTTCTAATTCCTTTGGAAATCAGCATTTGAAATCCCTCTGTTTTACTGAAATCAAAGATAGCTTTCTTTTGAGGGTCTTTACATCCCTCAATATAGGGAAAATTAGTTTGGGGGGTTTTTGAGGCTTCCATTTCTTGTGCTTGTTAACTGATCTGTAATATTAATAAAAAGGAGATTAACATGTCTCCGTCCCTTACAAAAAGCATAAGCATATTCAACAACCTAATTAATCCTAATTAAATAGAAAGTCACGGAACACTTATTTCGACCAAAATAATTTAGAAATTAGCCCTTGTGTTGATGGCTTGCAATTTGCAGAATTCATTTTTCAAATGAAAAAAGACAGATGTATTTTTCCCTGATCTAAAGGGTCTGGATAAATTAAAACTAATTGGTTTTATGTGTTTCTGGTAATTGAATGAGATGCGTGTAAGCTATATTATGATGAAGGAAAGAACAACCCTTAATTTTTATAAATGAGATGCAGCAAGTGACAGCATCATGAAGTCTATTAAGGGTTAGAATCAAACAGTAAAACAGAGCTCTGCTCCGTTAGAGGAAGAGTCTTAGAATATGTACCAGAGACCTTTACAGTACCAGCACAAGCAGAGTCACAAACAGTTTTTTCAGTGTAATTCACTCATTTGCCAGAACTGGTTGAAATGAAACATGAACAAGAAAATCTCAATTCTCACTTCCCAATCTTAACACATTCTTGTGTGTACAGCCAACTATATTAGCAGAAGTAGGTAGCACTTCATGTGGTTTCTGTAACTTCACTACTTGGACGAGTGCCCCTTCTACATTAAAAAAAATAAACAAACAAAAACAAAACAAAAAAACCCAAAGTTAGACATTATCAGGCAGCCAGACAAATGGCAGCCAATTAAAATATTTCAAGGACTCCCAGGTAAGTGCTTTAGAAATAAGCATTCAACTGAATTTAACAGCTGTTAAGTTTGTATTTTGAGAACAAGGCACATTCATTTTACACTGCAATCTTGCTCATTAATGGTCATGGAAACATGGCTGATTTGTATTAAGCAACTACGTAAACACACATCAGAATCTGGCATAACAGCACAGCACCCTGGATGGATAGTGCCAGTCTGATGCTACTTCACCAGCGATTCTGTGACCTTCCATGAAACACACCAAGATACCTAGAGGAAGACAAGGGGAATAGAAGTCTTGGAATTATAGTGCTTGGGAATAACATAAATTTCACTTGATTCCTTTATCATTATGCTGGATATTTCTCTTCTGGCAAGCTGGAGGAAGAACTGAAATTTAAAACACCAAGATACAGAAGCAAACTAAAAAATATTTGGCAACTTGCTACCAGCTAGATTTACCTGTAAAAGTTATCCACTGGTGCCAGGCAATCTGGTAGGTACACAGGGAAAAGTAATTTCAAGAGAACAGTATGAGCTTCACTCAATGCACCATCAGTTTGGGGTATAAGAAAAAGGAAATACTGGCTGGTAGGAAAGAATTCTGTAATGAACTGTGGCTAGTAAAGCTCAAATTGTAATACATGGCTAGAGTTTCCCAATCAGAGATGGGCAGAAGATCTCTTTGAAGCACAAGGGTTCTGACAAGCATCTAGAAACACCTGATGATTGCCACATACTAACCCATATTGCTTAGATCAGCAACACTCTGACATGTAAGCTGCACAAGTACACTGCTCTTGGTCATAAAACTTGACAATGGACAGATGACACTTCCCAGGTTTTCATCCTTCCCAAATTATTCCATTCTCTTGTACTAAATATGTTTGCAACAAGTTTCTAAGCAGAGGAGTGGTGGAGTCAGATTTTTCCCGGGTCTCCCACCAAGCTTTTCACAAAAAAATCACGGAGAGAAAAAGCTGAGAATGTTGTAATACTAATATTTAACCATCACACACAAAAATCACGCCTCTTTAATTGAAAGGACAGAAAGGAAACATTATCTGCCAAGATAACAAAGGAACCCTCAAAATCTCTCCAGTAATCCAATCCTTGCCAGTTTCACCCATTCTTGTACTGTATAACCAAAAAAAAAATAGTAAGCCCATCTGCCCACCAAGCAGCCTTTTACCTCAATGTATATTATACTGCGAGTTGGTGGAAAGCAGAAAAAGGCCACATTCAAAAAAGCAAAAAAAGAGGGACCTGTAGAGTCTGCCAAACTACTGAAAAGTAGGTGTGTCCACATGAATGCCAGAATACTTTAATACAATAATGAATGTGATATCCTCTTTCAACATCCAAATTTATTGTCAAATTAATTCATAGGGTTTATGTTTTGTAATATCAGGCTCCCAAAAGTTAATGTACACAAAAAGACATGTAGACTTACCCTAGAAGCTCAGAAAAACAAACTGGTCTTTCACTTCCCCTCGACCCCCTTTTTTCTTTCTCTAAATGGACAGAAAAGACCATTTTTCTGTGCAAATTCCTTGACACTTGAGTTTAGCTCTAACCATCCCTACAACAGGCACAGGAAAAAATTAAAAAAAAAACAAACCAAATTAAAAAAACAAACCCAAACATAACCACTTGTACATTGTATTTGTATCAAGGCAGAAATGCAGAGAAGTACGTTAAACCACATCCATAATCATAAGCAGCAAGCTTTCAATGCTACGTGTGTTCTATTTGCAACAGAAAAACAAGCAATGTCACAAAACTGCATCAGTTCAGATGCTCTTTTTGGTCTTTTAGTTAGGATATCAGTTCCACCACTATATCTTGAAGAGAGAAAATAAAAAAAATCAACACAAGAAAGACATCTTCAAGTGTGTTAAACCTAGGAATACAAAACTGAGATATCATCACTGACTAACCGAAGCGTTTACTAGTACACTGAAGGACGCTTATTTTTGGTCAAAAGTTTGTTAGAGGTATTATCAGAAACATGTTTTTTTTTTTCTTTCAAGAAAAAGGGATGGGAAGGGAAAACTGCTAAAATCAGATGTTGAAACCAGTCGGTGACTTTCTAGGTATCTCCAACGAGCACAAACACAAAAGATTAACCTGACTGTTGAGGGCTCTGGGCACACACTACAGTAGCACCTGCTTCATCGGTTTTCTAGTTAAAAAGGTCTGGGAACAGCATGGAAGCAGTCAGCCTATCTGTGCAAGGGAAATGAGTGTAACAGGAATATTTGGAAAAGTAACTCAAAAAGAAAGAAAAGATTATATTCATGAGAGAAAAGCACTGCCCTTAATCTACAAAGTTGAACACCTGCTTTCTGATTTTATTCTTAGAATTTCTGGCAAAGAACTACTGCAATAAAACATCAATATACGGTAAACTTTATAAAGAAAACTGAAGTGGAAAATATGCCCTCACCTTAAAGACAAGAAATGAGGCAGGAAATCAAATCAACAGTCTGTTCAGCCTGATGGCTCTAGTTTTTATGAATTAGGGTTACTGAACTACTTGTTCCTTTAAAAGAAATTGTTGAAAAGATTACTGTCTATGTTGTCTAATATTAGTGCATAATTGATGGGGGGGACAGATGACAAATGTATATAGCATTAGAGTCCCGTGGCATGGGAAGAATACAAACAAGTATGTGTTTAATTGTCAGAACCTAAATAATATATTGGAATGTTTCCACTGATACATTAAGGAAGGTCACTTGCCACTATTGAACACAGAATCACAAGTTTTTCAAGAGAAGCACGCAAAGACATCTTTAAACCTTTGAGGCTATAAACAAAATTAATTTATTGAAAACTGTCTATATTTCCTAATTAACCAATTTAGTGATGGAAATCATGACCTTTAATAAAAGACATCTGACATGAAGTATCATAACTTACTGATCAGTGTTGCTGTGGTGAAAAACGACTGAAGTAGATACATAATCCTTTCATTAAATATAAAATGGATAACATGGTCAAAAGCACGTACAGTGTTGCTCTCTGAATTTCATCTTCTGTAAACTCCTCGTTTAAAGCAGTTATGAGAGAACTGTGGAACAGAGATGGAAGATGTAAAACATTATATAAAATTTCTCTTTCTATATGAATGTTTCTGTGAACTTTTACCATGAATTTTAGAGTCCTGTCAGGTGATTTATCCATAAACGGGTAAGAACAATTGTCAGGCAAAAAGCTTTTAATTAATCCCACTTTCAAAATTTCCCAAGACAATGAGACAGAAATCTTTGTGACTGCAATTTGATATACTTTTTTTGATCAAAACTGGAGGCAGGAAGGGGAGGAGGAAAGCTTTTAAGGTGCTTTGAAAAGCATCTTAAAAACCATAGTGGAAGAAGCTAATATAAGAAGGAAAAAAAGCATCCACCACATTCAAATAGAACATGATGAAGGAAAAATCTTTAAAGAAAGCTGAAGCATGCTGCTGTGTCTGAGAATCCTAAAGATGTTACCAAAAGACACCACTTAGATTGTTTCAAAACTCTTTAACTTCCTGCCACCTCCACAGAAAACTACTCAACTACTGGGTATAACTAAGCATCTCCTCAAAAAGAGAGCAGAAAGTCACCAAGCCCTCTTTACATCAAAGTACCATGTAGGCACGTAACAGCCAAGTGACCTTTTACTGAAGTTATATTAATTGCATTTAACCTTACGTTAACTGGGAAGGGGAGAAGAGGAGGAATAAGAAACCTTTTTATATAACACAGATACAGCAAGTTCAAAAGTACAGTTGAGGCCTCATCATGATGAGATGGAGAAATTAGAATGGTTTGGTGAAATCAAAACCACCCAAGATCATCTTTCAACTGTATTTCCTCTTTGTTCTCTTAATCTTAAAAGCCTGTAAGATAGCAACCTACAGTACAGCTGAATTTGGCATGCTGAAGCTAGGCCACTCCAAACTGGCATACTGAAACAAAGAAAGTACTACAGCGCAGAAAGAGAACTGACTTCCCATTGATGCTGAGCAGAGACAGCCAAGTTTACTGCTAGTATGTGCTACCTACTGAAATTAAGAAGAAAGAAGTGTAGCAGGAGGAGTAAAATATACTGTGTATAATTGTTAATTTCCATTCTGCAAGGCAAAAGTGCCTTAGTGGTAAAATATATGATAAGGAGTAAAGTACACTGGACCTATTACTCTTTCTACTACGCACCTCACCATATAAACTTGGCCATATTGAGATTGCCAATTTAAGAACGCTCCATCAACACCTCCTGCATGTTACCGGTCAGCTTGGCATTTGGAGACATAAAATTCAATCTGAGGGCAAAGGAACCTTTTATGAACAAAAATTAAAGAATAAAAAAACCCTAAAAAATAATAGCACAAGACCAATTTTCTTTTATTCTGTTACTTCTTCATATTAATAAAAGAGCCAAAACCAAGGGATTTTTAAGATTTTTTTTTATTGACAGTTTTACAAAACAATCCTTAATAAATAATATCTTGAGCAGCACTTAAGACATCTCTTCGTCTGCTTCTTGTTTTTGTATGATACACAAAGATAGAAGTTACATTAAGTTCTTTGCATGTTCACTGTAATGCAAGAACCTGTTGCTTATCCTCCAGAATTTCTTCCTCATCATCCATTTGGCTTTCATCCCAGCCCCTTAAAAGAAACATATCACAGTGATTTTCAGCTGCTCAAATTCCTCAAGCTACTCTGCTTTAAGCCTTAGCAACATATATTCACATATGTAGAACTAAAAGGCATGAAAATAGCTTTTGCTGTATATTTTGCAAGTATACATACAAGCTACTATATTAATTTTTCCCCAGTTTTTGTCACATACATTTTCACCTCTTAAACAAGAAGTAAATAACTTTGTCACTATAGTGCCTTAATAGAGAAATCCCACATCCTAGAACAGGTAAGCTAGGAAAGTGAGTCTCATTTATACTACCTGCACTATTTACAAATATTGTTTAGTTTTCTACTGACCTGCGATTTCAATATTATGAACATTAAAAAACAAAACAAAAAAAAACCCTAACCAACCACAAATCTCTGAATCAGCTATATTCTCATAGCATGTAGTTAACCTCACAGTGTCTCACTGACCCTTATTAGTTACGAGATCATAGTAAGAAACCAATGACAGACAGAACATTGTGGAACTTCCTTGTTTCCAGTAATCTCCTTAGTCTCCAAGACAATATAACAGATATATCATAGACTATGGCGAGTTACGTGTTATTGGCTCACCTGCTCAGAACTGCTCTTTTTAAAGGTACCTTACAACCAAAGAACTTAGATGATTTGTAATAGACATACTTTATAAATCTCAGTGCTGTATATTAAAAAAAGCTAATGCATTAGGAAAACATAATCCCCAAATTTTTAGTTTGGAGTCTCAACAACAAAATATGTGGCTTAATTCTTAATCTGAGCTGCCTGAGAGTGCTGGCTTAGAACACCAAGATACAAAATAGATCATGCTGACATTTGTAATCAGCATGTAAAGTACAATCAGAAAGTCAAGACTGTTTTTATTTCAGTTCTGGCAAGATGTTTGGCATATTGAGCATTTTACAATACCATAAAAACATACTCAGCAAGTTTAACTTACCTGAGAGTATCAACTCTGCTGTGGTCTTTTAGCTCCAGGTTTTTATGGAAATCTGTAGTATTTCTACATATCTTCTCCGAGTGACTGCTGGAGGAGGTTACATCTTCAGAAGTTAAGCTGTAAGGTTTTTCAGGACCTGAAATATTTTAGGTCATTTCAGGACCAAATATAAACAAAAACCCGACAGTATCTACACCTTATACATTTTAAAGAATTTCACATTATCAATGAAAACTTGCCATTAAAAGTCTCAAAACAACTCTAGCTGATGAAGGATGTCACCTACAAGTCCTCAAATAAACTATGACTTTTTATTATATGGTTCCTGTATTATTAGAAGTAAAGGGAGAGGATTTGCTTCAAGATGTTTATGCCAGTACAATGTGAAACCTTATATATAGGGCCCAGTAATACCTACGTAACCTCAAAATACAGTAGCAAATGAATGTAGTACATGTTTAAAACAGAGTAACAGGATATATCCCACATCCACCAATACAAAAAGATGATCAACTGGGGTCACTGTCTATGCTTTTTATACAACACACATGCAAGTACATTATTACTATTTTCCCAGCTAGACATAAGTCTCTGCTATGAACTTACAAGCAAGTGAAAAGTATTCGAAGGAAGTGGAATGAAAAGGGAGACAAAGAATGGGACAGTTCAACAAGAACTTCCCTCCCTATTCTCTGAGCATATTCAGCATGGATGTTCATTTTTCAAGCATTAACAAGAGAAACTCTTCCAAAAACACATGGGTTCTGATGGAAGGGCAGCTGTCCTGAAATATGGTATTTGGAAGCCTCAGAAGAGCTGTGTGAAAAAATACAGCAAAACCTAAGGTAACAATATTTTAAAACATAGAACACTCTGGAATCCAAAATACTTTTGTTTCCTGAAAATGAATCATAGCTAGGACCTGCCAATATAAAAGTACTACAGCAACTCAGAAGGGAGGGACCACATGACAGCTTAAGAGATGCAGCCTATCAAGGCTGCTTAGGGCATGAAGTGTCTTAGATGCTTGACCTATCCATTCATTGAGATGGAACAGAAGCATCCGAATCATTTTTTTCCTGTATTCAAAGAACAAAACCAGAACTCATTCATTCTGTTCAACCATAACCAACTGACCGTGCCTGCCTGCCGTCTCCCCTACCCTCGAAAAACAAGGAGATGGGTTTAAAAAGATGGAGGAAAGGGGGTTGAGTCAAACCCAAAATGAGAGGTAAAACAATGTCTATTGTGCCTTACTAGTGGCAACTCTTGTCACGATAGATTTATAAAATTTCCCGTCCACCTCTTCCCCCTTCTTGCTACCCTTGCATCAAATCACATCCAGCTTCTAACACACCTGAGGTGTTCACTATTAAATATGCAAGGAAAGGATACCTATTTAAAAGAAATGTATGATCTGAAATAATACCTATCACATCCTGCAGGGTTTTTTGCAACAAAATGCAAGGGATAAAAAAAACTTAAGAAAGTTGTGTGAAACAGTTTGCTTCTACTAAATTAAAGGTAGGTTAAAGTATGATCAAATGGAAATAAATCACTGTTCAACCACAAAAGAGCCTTGCATCATCAAACGCTTTAGTATATTTTTGCTTCAAAATCGGTTAGATCTGCAAAGGCAAATGAAATAGCTACTTGTTTTCATTATGTTACTTGTAAGCATGAGGAAAAAAAATGCAGTTTTACCACTTACCTGTATGACTACATAATTCTTTTTCCAGAGCAAGTAGGGCTTCTTGGTCAGCATTATATTCCCAAAGAAACTCATCTTGTTCAGTTCTGTCAAGGCACTTGTATTTTGATATCTCAGTATCAATTCTAAACATATGCATAGGTGAACTCTTTGGTCTTGGCTGTGTGTTTGTTGGACAATTTCCAGTCGGTTTACAGCGTAGCACATTAGTTGACCAAGGTCTTCTGAAGTCATTCCCTGAAATAACAGAAATGGTCACATCTTCAAATAATTCAGGATTAAACACACGAAGAGAATTACATCTCAGCTCATTAATGACATGAATTCTAGTTAAAATTATGAATTGATCAGAACAGATTATTAATTTTGCTTAGGATTGTGAATTAATAAACGTTAATAAAGAGTTTACAAATTATACTGGGAAGTAGCGCCTCATACTTCAGGGGCATCTTTCAGAAAAAAAAAAATTATTTAAATATTATGCAAAATGGCACAAGTTTGGGGGAGGGGAGAGACTGAGAATGTGTGTAGAAAGCTTAAAACTTTGGTTCTCTCTTTTTTTAATTTAAAGCAACATGAATAAAATACAGACACTTTCAAATATGTTTCCGAGATTCAAAATTGACAGTTTCAATTTCTGCACATAGCGTTTTTAAAATTAAAATGCCAAACTGGTTGCTTAAGATGAGAGAAATAACGTAAGCTACATTCCTTGAAATGGAGACAGTTGAAATTGAGAAAAGTAACTAAAAAGTGCAGATGCAGTTATGCATTACTTGTTTCCTTGTTTCTTATAGTTCATGTAATAAGACTTATTTCAGTAGCATGAAGAAATCTTTTATTAGATCAAAACCATATTGTACTAGGTACTACAAAACACACAGTAATATATAATCTTGTTCTAGACAGTTTTTATTATTTAAACATTCGAGATAAGACGGTAGTAATGGGGTAGAGGCAGGAGTAGAAACTAAGCACGATAAAAAAAAACTATTAGTGACAGCTGGAAAGAGATAATTTTTAACTCAAAAGCTCATTCTTATGAAAACAATGCCATGTATACAAGCCATTATACCCAAAATACAAATCCATAGATGAATAGATAAAAATGACGTAAATTCAACAGAATCATTGCAGACAGCGCCTCTACATTTTACATAAGAAAAATTAACCTGTTAAACTAGGACCTCAAAGCTGTTGCTGTCCTTACCTGGGTATAACCTCCATGCTACCATCAGGGGAGAAATTCTATTCTGAGTCTCCAAACCACCTGAAGGTCTATTTAGCTGACTTTCTAAGACACCTTGAACTACAGAGTCATCAGCATATTCACTTAAACTCCTTTCAGTAACCCACTTTGCCTCTCCTGAAATTAAAAATATTAGAGGAAATTATTTGCAGGTTTTGTATTAATATGGATTTACTGTTACTATATTTGCTGCATTTAATGTGTGTGATTTAAAGAAGTCATGCAACAAAATTTCTACAGATAATGTAAAAAAAAAAATCATACATAACACAGTAACAAGCTTGAATTCAAGTGATATACTTGATGGAATTAATATTCATGTTCACCAATCATTTGACATGTTGTTTCACATAGACCATTAAAAGCATTTATTGTGATGTATATTATACACAAAGAAATGAAGAAATTCCTACTGGAACCAAATTCTCAGGGGATATAAAGAAGCATATAAAACTATGGCACTATATTGATGTAATTTACCTCAATGCAGTAAGTTTACTTTATCCTTCCACAGCACCAGTTGTGTGTGCTGGCATGACTGTTATCCCAAAGTGACTTCTAAAAGTAAGCTAGATCCAAGTTACATGAAGAGAAGGGTGTCTTACAGCAACAGTGGTAAACATGTATATTGTTTGAGAATTTTATTCATACACAATTACCTGGAAACAGGATATAACTATCCATAGGGCTAGAATCAGCACACAGTGAAGAACGTGCTTCAGGCATTACTTGTTTACGGTTTGTACCTACAATAAAGAAACCTTCAAGTCCCCAGTACCGTGTAGAAACAGATTTCTGTCTTTTGGCTATATCCTGAAACTTGAATAAAACACAAAGATATTAGAAACAGGAAAAGGACCAGGAAATTTCATAAGTTGCCCTTGCAAGTTTATATTAATAAAATGCTCATTTCATAGAACTTGGAATGATTCTGATAGCCTGGTGTAATAGATATTCATAAGGATGATGGGGTTTGCATGATATACGCTTTAAAATCCTATAAACTTCAGTTGCTGATGTTGTGGGAGTTTGAGTCTATTCTTCCACTGTGGACATGAAAAGCAGTTTTTCTTTGTCTTCACTTATGTTTGTGTACATCAGCTAAAGTAATACTGTTTAACAAAAATCTACTGTTAAATCCAAATCTAATGTCCCAACCCTCCCCATGACTTTTTGCTTTCAGTTTTATTTTCAGCAAAAGAACATTTAATAATTTAGGTTAGATAAGAGTATCTACCTTCAATCGAGAGGTGAAGTGACCTTGATGCTAATATGGGAAGAGCCGCTTTCTCCCCCAAAACACATCTTTTTTTTTTTTTTTTTGTCTAAGACTAGTCTGTTCTTTCTTTTGCTTTTTTTCAACATCAACAGAAGACCGACAATACAAAGTGGAAAGCACAGAGGCCTTCATCCCCTATATGTGAAATGTGGTAGGCAGTGACAATCTTCTGATTAAAACTATACTCGTGATTGCTTTGGGAAGGGGGTTCTGGAAGAGAATGCGGAAAAGTGGTAGAGTATTTCATGGTAAGCATACAACTACCACTATCTCTCAATTGATTCAGGAACATGGTAAGTTGCCTCATGCTAAACTGGGAAAGTAGATTAAGCAGCATAGTTTATCTATTTAGAAATCAAAGATACAGTATTTTACCACTGAAGACTCTGTAATTACAGGCAAAACCAAACTCTGACTATTGCAGATGCTGTCCAGTTCCTGTGAATCTTTATTGTTTTTCTGCAGCTGTGTCTCAAGGAGATATTTGTTGCTCATTAGTTCAGTAGGGTTAGAAATCTTCTCAGGTAGTTTACAGGAGCTATGTGATCTTCTCACAGTCTTTAGTTTAACACTCTCCTTTTGCATTGCACTTCTTTCAAGATGACTGCAGACAACCATTTTTTCTACAAGAGTACAGTAAAAATGATGAAAATCGGATTTTTTTTAATGAAAATGAATATGAATTATAACCTGCAAGCCTACTGTATTTTCTTCATGAAATTAAAACATGAAACCTCCATTGAGGTTATCCCTAAGCCATAAAATTAGAAATAAGAACAGTTAACTTTCATTAGCTTCCTGCCTAATATCCAGAGATGCCAACATACACAGACTAGACTTACCAGGCAGTAGTACAAGTTCCGTATCTAATGCGTATGTTCCTGTACATCATTGTCTATGAAAACATTATATCTTGATAATAATCTTAACACGTTTCCAACTACTACTTCATGCTAATGTAATTTTTTTACATTTTGAATGCTATAATCCAACCAGAGCCAGATAAGAACTGCAATAGTAGCAATTTCATAGAATTTCTTTAAAAGTAGTATAATGGTTTGAAATACATACTATCAGGCTGGAAATTATTCTGCAAGCTGTTTTTTTTGTTTATACAAGACATAGCCATTTCATTTTTTTATCCTGTGCCCAAGCAGCACATAAATCACATCTCATTAGTCAGCTCTTATTTGCTTGATCACATCTGAAGGCTTAAATAAGCAGATTCTTGAACTAAGCACAAAGAGAACAAGGGCTAGGTCCTGAAGTGCTGGAGCAATTGTTCAGTACTTGCAAGAATAAAAAATTAATTACCCTTACATTCTAACTTATTTCTTAATATTAAAAAAGTGACAATGTATTTTACATACTTTTAGGACACAGAGTAAGATCTTTGGGACCCCTTAAGTGTGCCACAGAATAAAGCTGCCGAACTTTCATAGTGATTTCACTGACATGCAACAGGCACTGGAATATTTACACACAAATGATGATCTTTAATGAAGAACAGGTAATTATTTATACAGTTTCTCAACCTAAAAGCATTTTTCTACATAAAAAGGACACATGCTGTTGTGACGGATAGAGTCAACCCCCCTTAACCAAACCAGCAGCAGTTTGGTACAGGCTCCAAAGCAGGTAAAGGCCTGAGCCGTAGCCAGGCCAAGAATTCTAAGAAACCCACCGAGGAGCAGAGAGGCACAGTGAAAATTGTGTGTACGAGGAGTCTCGTGCATACCTGCCCCATTGTATGCAATATGACTACGAGCCAACCACTTTATCCCACAAATACGACAGCCTAAGTGAGCCTTCTTTGAGCTCTCCCTGTCAGGCAGCGTGGCTGCATGGCAGTGATCTCCAGCAGCAAGATCTTTTACCAGCGACCGATCGCTGGATGAGCCCAATTTGAGTTCTCCCTGGACAGCAACTAGACTGCACGCCAGGCAATTCTCCCCTTGAGCAGGGACGCCTCTCAGTGTTAAGAGATATGAGTTGTTTAGCTTAAATAAGTAAGTTTTAAATAGAATGATTCACTAAAAGTTGTAACGTTGTGTTAGTATGGTGTTTGCTTAGCTTTACTTACTTAGCATGAGTAGCTAGATTTGCTGAAGCCTTAGGCCACAAGCTCTAAAACTTCACTTAGATTTACTAAACGTGTACCTACTTAGTCAAAACAGGGGCCTCCAGAGTCAGTGTAAATCAGGAGACAAGGAGGCTTAAAGGCTACAACTGTCAACAGCACCTGCAACTCAACAAGATAACAAACAGGCTGTCTGGAGACAGTGAAGGAATCCAATAAGGAGTCAGAAGGTGTCAGAAGATCTCAGACCAGAATCACTATTGGACCAAAGGGCACATGGAAGGCGCACAAGGAGAGTATGAAGAATACATGAGGGGTGGGTGAGTAGTCTGTAAGGGCACCCAGCTAGAGCTGATCGTGCTGCTGTACCACTCCATCAAATTATTTTTATAAGACTCGATGCCTGAAAGTCTGTTTCAGGAAACAGAGGGCTCGAACTTCAGAGCGAACTAACACTGGACAGACTAGTAAGTGATTAATAGCATGCTAAACATTGAAATCCTAACTGATATAGAGGATTGCTTGTGCACATATAATCTTTTAGACATAAACTGTCGACCAAGTCTGAGACTAAGTCTGGATCCAGCCACACCTAGACTCCTCTCCGAGGAAGACTTTAGAAAGCAAGGGGGTCCATTTTGAACTTCGTGACTCAACAGGACGGTCTCCCTTACCTTTTTGCATCTCCGATCACGTGCAAATCATGGAAAACAGATTCTGGCTTGATTTTCCTTTGTATGTTTCTCCCATGTAGTAAGTAATAGAGTGAACCTTGCCATCAAATTGTTAAGTTGCACTTTTACAAATTCTTTAAGTGATCTAAACCACTCATGCATTACAGACATACACTAAATCTAATACAGTACATATAAACTAAGAGATTTGTAAGATCACTTCATCTGCTTTATGACGGGCTCGTTTTCAGTATACAACTCATATTGGGGCAATTTCTCCCTCAAACATGAGCTCACAGCTCAGATTACTGTCGCAGCAGATGCCTATCATTTCAAAATAGCTTGTGCAGCCCATCAAATTGTGGGACCTGCATAGCTCAGGGAATGCTACATAATTTAATGATCTTTAATTATTTTTTTCAGACAGACATCGTAGTTGACTACTACCTCCTATATGAGAACGATAAAACTGTATACACTTATGTATATTGTACTTTCAAAACTTACCTTGAAAAACTTCTTTAGAAGAAACAGGATTTCTGTCAAGAGTAAGAGGTAAAAAATACTGAGTGTCAGCTATGGACGTTAAATAACAAGATGACTTTCTCATTATGCCTACAGTTTCTCTCTGCAAAAGGTCTTGCACTGTGTTGTTTCGATCTGCAACTGCTAAACCACTTTGAAACAGAGGAAGGAGGAAAGACCAGAAGAATAAAATGTAACAAAACAGATCACATCTAATCATAAATCAATTTTGGGAGATCAGAAGAATTGCACATGTGTCATTAATTATTACAACTCTTAGTTTTGCCTGGAATTACAAGATCAGTCGAGTGAGAGTATCTTAAAAGTACACAACACTGACCAGTTAGACTTGTCTGTATGCTGTTCCCTGCTCCTACTGAGATAAGAGCATACAAAACAGCAATTCTACCTGTAATTCAGGACATACACTTATAAAGAAATGTATCTCACATGGTTTAATATTGGAGTGATCAAGCAAACAAAATACAAAAATTTCAAAGTTATGCATCTCTAGTCACAGGCAATTACTATACCTTGGAGGCTCGAAGATACAAACTTACTATTCACTAACTTTAACAGTAAACCTGCCGTGTGCTTGTTAACTGCCAAACTGTTCTTAAACAGTCTTACAAACTAGTCATCAAATCATTAGGTCATTCAAATAAAAACTTTCAAGGACAAAAACCAGCAAATCGCAGACATGATCTTGCAAGAAATGTAAAGGAAGGGAAAGCAGTAACTAAGTGTTGTGCTACTGGCACAGTCCACGTCTTGCGCCAAGAATGAGAAGATGTATATCTTAACCATGCTTTAAAACAATTTAGAATCAAGGACTCTCCCCTTTCATATGAAGTATGACTGTCTGCAGATAAAATGCACCTGTTTCTTAGGAATGTAACTAAATCAGAAGATAGGATTATTCCCCTTTCTCTTCCAAATAATCTCTGCATTTCTGATACCTTCCACAATACTTGAGTGGTTCAGTTTTTTCTTGCTTATTCATTCCCATTGCCCCAGCCTCCATCTCCAAAAAGTCTGATGATTTCTCCAAGTCCTTGCCATAAGACTAATTAAAAAACAAACAAAAAACATAATCAGCAATAGATTAAAATAAATTAAAAACACCAACATCAACTCAAGTGATTAAAAGCCTGCAGATTTTATTTTTATATAATTTCTATATAGTAAGGATCCCTGGACACAAGAAAAAATTACAGGGAACATTTGGAAAGATCAGTTTTCCACATATGTACAGAAAAGACAATCAACGCGCCAATATTTTTTTTATTAGAAATTATTTAACTGTTACTACTTTAAATATTTAACAGATCAACATTTAAACAAAACACTTCAGATCACTGTGAAGATTCATGAAGTCCTTTATTATATACTTACATCATCAAGGAACTCAATTTTCAGAGAGGACTCTGCACTTTCAGAAATAGTGTTGGGTACTTCCTCTTTAAAAACAGATGTCCAATATCTCTTCACCTCTTCAACTATGAAATATAATTAATTTGATGCATTTCATTTTCTCCTGTTCAAGATACACTTATACAAATGAAACCTTTTTATTTATTATGAAGTACCATAAATTTATTTCATTATTGTTACTTTAAGCAGAAACTGCTTAAGTATATAACTGTTCAGCAATCATAGCAAAAAAAAAAAAAACCCTCAAGAAACAGTATTTAATAGTTAGATTCAATAAACAGAAATCTATTATACCTGTTAAGTCATTGACATCATCGTCATCTCCTTCTCTTCCTCCTCCAATCACAGACTGATGTAGACCCTGTGTTTGCACAGGCCTTAAATCTTTAATAAAACTACCAGAAATTTGATCAACAGGAGTTCTAAAAAAGGAAAAGAAATCAATCTTTAAATGTCATCATTTTTTTTAATATAGAATACCACAGTCATTTAAAAAACAAACAAACAAAACCCCACCACACTACTTACTGCAGTAGTATTAACTGCTGCTGAAAAGCAGCAACTCCTCCTAACTTCACTGAGATGACCTCGCACCTCAGGGACTAACAAGACAATCTGTAATGTTTATAAAAGTATCCTGAAGATCATACTTGCTTTACTCTATAAAAATTTTGTAGCAAATGCCCCCAAAGCAACCAACCAAGTATCACTAACAGATTTCAAATTCTACAATACACTGACAGCAAAGAGAATCCCTCCAAATACTACGTCTGCAGTAATTCTGAAATATTAAGTTATCAAGTCTGGTTAAATGGCTATTTTATTAAAATAAAGCACCGTGTATATAGTCACCTTAACTCTTGATAATATATCTAATATTTAAAAAGTTTCAATGGAATTTTTGTTAATGCTATTAAATATTTCTGACTTCTTCCATTAGTACCAGCAACTTCAACAATACCTTCTGTATTTCTTAAGCAAGAGTTTCTCCATGTAGCTCAGGCCATCCTTCTTGAATTCAATTTGGATAGGTTCCTTCATAACAGTAAGGTTGGTCTGTACTTCACAAATTCCCATAGATTCTATTAACATTATTTAAAAAAAAATATACAGCTATCAGATTTATAAACTTGCTATGTAACTACATTATTTTTGAATGTCACATTAGTAGTCTATACCTAGCTAAGTCTTTGAATAATTCCAAAATTTAAATGATCAGCAGTATTGTATTTACACAACACAGTCAGTAGTGGGAGTAGCCAGTAAAAGCTCATTTATTACAGCTTCTCACATTAAGGAGGATTACTACATTGCAGGCGGGTTGGGGTGGAGTGGGGGAAAATCCATGACTCTACAGATACAAATCCCATCGTATCACAGGAAAGAAGGGAGAAAAAAAAAAAAGAAGAAATCAGTATAGTACTTTTTGTACAAAAATACACAAGGAACAAAAACCATCCATAAACTAGAAGAAAGAGACTAGCTTGCATAAATCCAATCAGACAACAGGGTTTTTTCATATTTTTCCATGCATACTTCAACTGATTGCATCTTTTCACTGGGACAAAGAAATATTAAGAGCCTATGGAAGGCAAGCAGAAAAGCTACTTTGATACAACATATGAAATCCTGAGCCATGCACATTCTTTGTCTCAAGTTAAAAGCTGTGACTTTATGCTTGAGCATTAAAGTTCACACTAAAGTCTCATGTGAGAAACAATGCCATAGAAAAGTAGAGGGAAACAAGCTAATGCCACAGTTCATTAAAAGAACTGAGATAAACATTGATCTGCACATTATTAAAAAAAAAATCAGAGGTGGTTGTTAATTTAGAAAGGAACACAGAGAGAAAACTTAATCAGAAACATTTACAATTCTAACAGAACATCTGCCTTCACTAATCAAAAATATAACTCACCAAAACGGACTTCTAAGTTTTTTAAAATGCAATTAAAACCAAAAAAATCATACCTGATAGGACCTCAGTGGCATGCAGCTGTTCCCTGTGATCACGATTACCTTTTTTCCATTGGAGAAAAGCTTCCTGAAAAGAATCTGCAGGTTCGTCCTTTTTAAATGTACCATTTATTAATAATCCTTTGTCCTGATTTTCAAGGCCTGTATAGGTTGATTCTGAGGACAGTTCCTAAATCAGTTCCACAACATAATTAATACAGCACTTCTGATGATAATCCTCTTCCCAGTTACATACAATAGCAACAATGGTTTTAGTACAAGCTACAGAAAGGCAGCACCCTGATTTCTGGGCTTAGGTAGCTACCCTGGTAGTCAAAATCACTCATCTTTTATGTGGTCTTGCAACATTGTACCAAGAGCAACATAAGAAAAACAAAAATGTTTTTATAAGCCCACAAAAACCTATTTAACTTAAGTGCTTTTAGTAGGCAGAAAGCAGTAGCCATGGTTAGCCCACATCCTACGTATAGGATGGATATTATGTCGACAGACATGAACAGAGGTCAATGGGCTATACAAGTCTGATAGCCCGATACGTCACTTGGCACACTGTGGAAAAACCTAAGGCTACTCTACCTAAGACATCCTAAACAATAAAAAGAATATTTTTTTTTCCCAAACTGTACACTACCTCAGCGCTGCCTTCTGATGCTAGCAGAGATGAAAACTTGTCTGATGTGACCTGATGCTTGCTATTTACTTTCTTCTGCTCATGATTAATTTTCAATTCATTCAGATTTATTTCCTTGATGAAGTGATCAACAACTTCTAATTTTCCAACATGTGTATTGGCTTTTGTCTGTTCATGAAACATTATGAAAACATTGATTTATTATAAACATACTCAAACATTCCACCAAACAGCACATTAAAAGCAGGTAGGTAACCACATATTGAAGAGCAATGGTGACATAAGCACATAATTTCAGTAGTGTGCAAAAATCAATAGTGTCCAAACGTAAGCAAAAATTCAATAATCTAAGTATTCCATCAGGTACTACACAGGACAGACTAAGTGAGGTGTTTTATGCAGCTCATATCATTTAAACAAATTTATGAACTATGTACTTTATTAATGAAGCTCTGCTTACTGAAGCTTTTCCATAGGCAGATGCATACCTGTAGAGGTCAACAAAATGAAAATGTTCATTGAAGGGACTAACTGTAATACCAGTTCACACATAAAAAAAAATAGTCCAGGGAAGACCAAACTATAAAGAACTAGATGAGTTTGAAAAATCTCAATCCAGTTTGTTTACCACCAAAAATGAGATAAGTGGCTTATCCCTTTAAAAAAAAAAAAAGTCTAAAGAGAATGCATTACAAATGTCAAGATTTATCACTGTTAACTTACTACTACTACCACTCAGTTTTCAGTTCTAGGTTTAAGAGATCTGCTACAGTCTATTAAAAAAACAAAGAATGCTAAACACTCTGCATTTAGATGTGTGTGGTGAAATATTTTTATATCCATGCAAAACAGCTCATGGAAAAACTTTTATATCCACTGCATAAGTCAGGATAACACACCATCCCAAAAAGATTATTTATCACTGGCTTTTCATTGCTCACCGCATGGCATATCCTTCTGTAACTGCCTTAAATTCTCACCTGAAGTTTTTCCATCAAATGATGTAATCTTTCTACTAACATACTATAAGCAAGGATCATTTTGACAAGGATGTATTTATCAGACCAATAGCTTTAACAATTTACTGCATTACTAAAAGGATTATATTTCTGGGAAGAAAGAATGAGATCATCACATAAATTTTCGCAGGGTAACAGCATGATATATCCTGTAACGCCATTGAAAAGTAAAATTTGCCTTTGTGAAAATATCATACAGCAGAACTGAAATAGTTAAATTGACTTACACTCAGTCAAGACCCTATCTACATTTTCTACGTTTACATTAGTTTGCATTCTCACAATAAAGGATTCCTTGTAATCATAACAATGAAATATGAATCCAAACATTTTTTCACAAAAAGTTCCTGACATGGCTTCTCTTTGATTCATTAAGTCCAGCTATGAAACAGTCATCATTAACACAGGAATGAAAGAAAATTAAAACAAGCATAATAATACCTATTTGAAAAGGCATTTAAAAAGTAAATCATTCCATTTATCAAAATCAAATTTGGAATAAAGTTAGGAGAACGAAAACAGTGGGTTTGTCCTACAGATAAAATCCAAAATGCATGTACCATTTCATCCAAAAAAAAAAAAAAAAAAAAAAAAAGAGTTCTTACAACCTATTTATGAAATGCAGTCAAATATTACACATGAGAAACCTAAGTTTGTTACAATTAAGTGTTGCATGATAATTCTAGGATAAATCTTTACTACCCTAATTATAAAATTTTTATTGTTTCATAACAGATATGCGACATAAAGTTGTATGTTAGAAACTGAATATTACTGAGCTGAATAATAAAATTACACACAACTTAAGTTTCCACTGTACTGTGTAACATTTTACTTTCATCACACGTTATTCCTGTGTGAGTGGAATCCAACTATGAAAGAATCATGACTGCTTAAAATGGCATCTGACAGAATAGACACGATTATAAGCAGGAATTCAGTTTCAAGCTTCCTTATATTTAAATTACAAGTAACACAGACTGTTAAATAGACTCACAGGGGTATATAATTGTCTTTGATGAACAAACACACACCTTTGGCCATTTTTGGTATTGACAATTTGTTTTTCCTAAAATGCTCAACATCCAACAATTTGGAAAAGCCTCAAACAATATACCAATAGCAATATTTCCAAGCGCCTGTGTAAAATTCTCCTGACCCAGCAATTTGTTACATATTTCCAGCTACATAACACTACTATTGGTTCAATTTAACTGCGTTTTCTATGAGGCATGCGTAAGTATAAAATCCATCCAGGCACAAGAAAAAGACAGCCTGATGGTCTTTTTTTTCCTTTCAGTAAAGATTGCAATAAAACAGCTATGCTATTTGCTTCTATGAAAACTTTTTTTAACTGAAAAGCTTTCTACTGAGTAAGAAAGTCACATGTGATAGTGTGCAAGTAATCCCTTCGTAACCTAAGCAGCGTTAAAACAATGCCTTGTTCCCCACCAGCTTTGTCTTAATCTTACAGGTGCTATTCGGGAGACTTTCCGGGATCAGGAATGAAGTACTCAGAAGCACAGTTTCACCTAAAGGGCGGGGAGGCGGAAGCATTTAAGGAGAAAGCAAATCGCAGCTCAATTCACCAGAAAGGTAACGATTTCTAGCCCGCCCGTTGCTGCGAACGTCTGAGCAGAACACCCGGGAGGAGAAAAAGCGGCTCTGCCAGACGCACACGGACGAGCGGCAAGGGCGACAGGGCCGGGGGCGGGGCCGGGGGCGGGGCCGGGGGCGGGGCTCACCGGCGCGGGAGCGTGGTGTGGGGGCGCAGCGCCGCCTGGCGGCCGGCCCCGGCCCAGCAGCCCGCGCACAGCCGGGGCGGGGCGGCCAAAACGAGGTGGAAAAACAGGGATTTACGGTGCGGACGGGACTGCGCGTTTAAAACCGGCACGAAATAAAAACACGCCCTTGGCACTGCTGGGGGCGTTCAGTCTGACATAAAAAAAAAAACCACAAACCCCACACCCAAAGAATCAAAGGAAGCAAAATCCCGGTGGCTTTGATGCCAGGTAATCTTAACAGAAATTTAAAATCCACAGGCACTTTTTCCTAAGGAAAACCATTAAAAAGACCCACAAAAATAAAATACTTGTTCCTTTTGTTTTGAGTGTTAGCAGCCCCAACTGGTTTAATTTGCCATAAAAGCAATACAAACACATCGTGGCATGTATTACAGGGGGCAGGAATCTTTGTAAGACAATGCTATTTTTTTTAGAATAAAAATGTTGTTTTCTTATTCAACAATGGAACTACTCTATTTACACAAGGTACTTCAAAAACTGAATAGGATGGGGCTCTCTCATATTTCAGAGGCTAGGTTTCCTGTTTATACTCGTTAAAAGGCAAAATCTCTCTATTAAATATAAATCACCTCATACTTGATAATACTAATTTCCACTCCTAACATAGCCAGCACGTGCCAGCTCAGAAAGCAGTCAGAATTAAAAATGTGCCCTGGCGCTTATCAAAGTATTTTAAATTACAAAGTATTCATGGACTACTCAATTTTGCCCTATTTGCCTGAAACCATACATCTTATTTTAATCATATGGTAGTGTTCTTTAGTTAACTAAGAGATCAGCCGTCTTCAGTCACATTGACATGCTGGGCAAATTAATAAAAACACAGCTGAGAAAAACTCCCTGTTAAAGAACCGATAACAGTTCTGGTAAGAGAATTATTTAATCTGTTTCCTTGCCATTCAGGCAGATCAGCCTATAAAACCTCCCCTTACCTTATGCTCACTAAGTAGTTATCACAGCGAGAAATCCTAGAATTAAAGTGGATATCACCAGCATATTTTGGGAAACAGATGAGAAAAACTATTATTTCAATTCCAGAAAGGTAAGATTTTTAAATAAAGCAGGATCAAATTAACCTCAAATATTTAAGTAATTTTTTCCTCTTTTTAAGTTGCTGCACATCTAATAGTCAATATGGCACCTCAAGCTGACCATCTCAAAGAAGTCTTATTTTTCCCAGCAGAACAAACTGCAAAAGAAAGGTATTCAAAAATCCTCAATTCACAAGAAAAACTAAGGCTAAAAGTTCAAATGAGCTCTTCGACTTTATCATTTCAAAGCAGCAGCAATACTTCCATCAAAATGATTCCTTTTTACAGAAGGGGCGGCGGCAGCTAGTTTGACGACTTCCACAGACTACCACAATGCAACTGCATTGTACGGAAAGGCTAACATACAAAAAGCTGACGTGTAATATTTAGACCTGCACCTGTGTTTTAGGCATGCACATATGGATTTCCATACATAGATCTATTCATGAAGGAGCCTGGAAGTGAATTCCAAGTCAGATAGCTTGTCTGTGCAGACCACACGCAGCTTACAGCCTGGAAAAACCCAAGTAATTAATTTTACAATGTATTACACTTTATAATATGTCTAGATACTGCCACAAAGTTACTATATATACACATTATATTCTGTTGCTATAGAGTAATTTTTAAACCATTTACTTACCAGCAGCGCACTCTTAATTTCACACAGTCCACATGCTATCCCCTTCACTTCAGATTTTTCATGAGTTACAGCATTTGCCATTTCATGCTGAAATGGTCCTTTCACTGGCTCTGAAAAGAAAAAAAAAAAAAAACAAAAAAACAAAAAAAAACAGTAGTCCAGCCTCTGATTTCTTTATTGCTTAATTGCAGCAACCTCCAAGAAACAGATACTCTACCAGAAGTTTGTGAGTTTTTATTCAGGTAAAAAAGATGTGTTTACCTTGAATCTGTTCCTTAAGTATTTGCAACTTCACTTTTCCTGAAGAAACCTAAATGAAAGAATATTTTTTTTATTTTTTTATATATATATCTAGTGCTAATGAAAATGAATAAAAGTGTAACTTTTAGAGAATATGTTACTCTTTCTAGGAAAATAGCTAAGTAGGTATTTAAAGAGAAAACTCCATGTTTTGCTCATGACAGCCATTAAGTTTATGGCCGCTTTCCCCTCCCATTCATGAAATGATATAGTCCTCGTTTGCCCAGCCAGGTACACAGCAAGAGTTTGCCACAAGCATAGACCTGCAGAACTTTCATAACCATAGTGACTTAAGCTCAAATGTCCACCAGCAAAGTCTACTGCACATATAATCCGCACATTAATCTAGCTATAGTTTGTTGCAGTGGGAAGGTGTCAGTTTGTTTTCCTTCTGCTTCTTCTTCTTACCCTTCCATGATTGAGCACTCCAGTAACTAATAATTTTCAGCATTTTTGCTCCTCAGTTTTTCCCTACAGAGTCCACACTGCATCCTCACTTCCCCCGCCTCCACCTTATGCATCTGCAGGCATTTTAATTTTGCCCTTTTGAAAATTCTCCCCCACACATCTTCTCCTTAGCCATCACAGCTGAAATCTGAAGTCTTTGAAGTAGTAACAGCTTTGAGTTACTTGTCTCAGAGAAAGGGAAAGGGAAAAAGAAAGAGGTGGGTTAAAGAAAACCTTTTCATTCTGATCCTCTCCTCCACTCACAGGCAAGTAGGCAATTTTATTGAAATTGAGCATGTTGGCTGAGAAGACCTTCACACCAAACTGCTGCTGCTTCAAAAGACTTCAAATAGCAACTGCGATGGCTTAGTCTGAAGTAGTCATTGTCTGTTTTTCTCTTCAGACTTGTACCAGCTTTATTTTAGCTAGTTTTAAATCGTGTCTCTTAATTAACAGCTTTCATTTCAATACAGCATATGTAGCATGGCTTCCAGGGGGGAAAAAAAAAAAAAAAAAGAAAAAAAAAGAGAAAACTCTCTTTTTATGACCCACTCAGTCCAATTTGCATGCCTCTCCAGAGACATCAATGTCTGCTAAAGGAAAGAGGAAGTAACTCTAGGTTGAATTAGTTTGGATTTGGGGATCCCCTACAGATTTTTCGTACTAATTCATGGAACAAGTAAAGAACATAAGCTCTGTTATCGCAGTTGGTATTTTAATGGCACTCATGAACATTATTTGATGACAGATACACCTAATGCTTATTTTTATGATGTATAAAGCCTCAAGGCCAAGAGCCTAAGCTATTAAAATGATGAATTTAATTCACCAGAGAATTAAGTATTAAGACTAGGTTATTACAGTTGGAAGTGATAACACTCCCTACAAGGTCCAGTCTTCAGCTGCTTACATATTTCACCACTTTTTACCATTCGTCTGCCTTATCCTTAATATTTTTTGAGAGTTTGAGCAAAACTGCCCTAGCCATTTCCAAAAGGAAATAAGGGGAAAATACCCCATTATGTATATTACAAAAGGAAAAAAAAAAAAAAAAAAAAAAATTCAGTGATTTAGCAGCAAAGTCCTACCTCCCTCCTTTTAGGTCTGAGCAAGGACAACATAGAACAAGAGTCAATTGATAAACCTAATCCACATTTTAAAACACTCAGAAGCATTCAGCCTCAGTCCAAGAGAACAGAGTCCAGTCCTTGTTCAAGAGAATGCTTCAAAGGTCTGTTTAACCCACACTTGACTAACTACCATCAGTCCTCCGGGGATGAATGTAGGACATTTCCAGCTACTGTGGGCCAAGCGGCAACTTGGGTTCTCAGTCTCCTTCTGTACTTACTGAGAGAAATCCAGAAGCATCATAATAAAGATAACAGGACATGCAGAAGTGGGGGGGGAAATGAACTACAGAGTATATGTGAATTCTACTGTGAATGCAGTTGCAATTACACAATGACTGAGTTAAAGAAAAAACTTTAACGGTAGTATATTTTAATGTTGTGTGGCTTTCTCATAGCTTTTATTTATGAAGATAGAGAACTTGTACTCAAAACTTCATGTGAAGCCTTGTATTTCAGATTCATAATGGACATCAGACATTTGAAGGACAGACTCCTGATGACTTCCATCACTAACAAATTAGACTCTTAAAATATTAAATCTGTGGAAGCAATGATAATTTGCTATCTATTGCAATTAAAAAAACAACAGATCACCAACCAGAAGTTGATGTTCCTCCAGCTCAAAGGGAACCATAAGCTTGGCATGGAAAAATAAAAAAACCAGAAATTTTACTCAGAAGGTGCTTAACCTTTTATTTTTACAGTATTTAAAGTGCCCATGTCTGTAGCATAAATCTAGTTCTAAATCTAGTTTTGTTTTAAATAGCTTTACGTGCAAATATACTGATAGTTTACTACCTTATTATTGTTTTCTTTGCTTTGTGACAAAACTCGGGCTTGGATGGTCACTCGTCCTGCCTGTCCAGATTTCCAATGATAAGCACTTGATTTCCTATGAACCAAGAGCAAGAAAGAACTTAGAAATTATGTCTTCTGTAAGCAAAAGAAGAATAAAGGTTTTCCTTCAGGTTTTTAAATAAGAACACAGCATCACAAAAATAAAATACTGGTCTTTAGGATTATCAATTCCCCAAAACCCAGATACCTCCCCTCCATTGAAACCTCCTTCATGTCTACTTTAACAGTAGTAAATACATCAGATGTATAAGAAAGTACTTGTTTTTAAACCATCAAAGTGGTCTAAGTTTTTAAATGTAAGAAAATCCCATCAATTCTCTAAGTTTGGTTTTAGAAGAACAAAAATGTAACAGAAGTACACTTTAGATAAGTCCTCATTGTCCCAATTAACTCTAGGGCATTCGTCCAGCACAGCTAAAATGCAGCATCTTTTAATAAGCCAGGAACACATACCTACAATTAAGATTTCAGCGAGTATCAGTTTAGATATTGACTCCTGTGATGAACATGGAAAACAGTGGGGAAGAATTTAAGACTAAGGGAGATTAAACTGTGATTTTCAGCTTTAGCACACTGCATATATTTATAGCACTATTGCATAATATTTAGCAAGTATTCAAATGACTGATCTATTTCATTTTACGGAAAACCAAGCATAGAGCAAAACAAACTCAAGTATACAAAACAAGGGGTAAGAAAAACATGTAGGAGGGAAGAGGCATGATCTTCCCACCAGTGGTGCAAATGCCAATGATCCCTGTCATTTGAATTCACCACAACACCACTATCAGGGTTTGCAGGTACAAGGCCATGAGAACAATACAAGAACAACTGCACGAGAACAATACGGTGGAAAAGTGCCACGCACTACATGGAAAACATTGCCTCAAAAGCTCAAGCAAAAGTTTACAGAGCTGCAAACAGCAGGCTCTCAGCATTACCAAGACTAAGGCACCGAGGTATCCAAGGCACTTGTATCTCCAGTGACAAAGTATGTCAGGCAGAAATACAAAGAAAGGGAAACAGATGTTGCAGAGATTTGCTAAAAGAGTGAGCCAGTAACAGAGCTGAGAGATTTAAACTGCCACCCTAGCACTTGCTTCATTACATTATACTTACTTTCCCAGCCATGTTTTCCATCATACAGAAAATGTTTTTTCTGAGAAGCTACACAGATATATGCAAAACAGGATCAAAGCAATATTAAGAACAGCATCCTCTTTAGAAACTTCAGAAATAAGACTGAAAAAGTGCAGGAGAAACTACTTTCTCTCTCCTGCTTTAAAACTAAAGTGACAAATCCAGTCAGACAGGGCAAAAAGAGAGAAGAGGGAATAAATGAGGAAAAGCGATCTCAGTCGCTGAAGGAATATCCCTGTCAGGAAGGATTTGTTCATTTACTCCTAAATAAAAAAATAAATAATCCCTGCCACACAGGAGCTTAAGAAGAAGAAAGTCATAGGGTAGCAACCAAAGATTGAAGAGAGTGAACACTATTGTGAATTCCAAACTCTGCAAGAGATTCCATCTGGGGCAGGGGGAGGTGTGGAGGGAACATCTCATTGGATTCCTTTTTTTGAAACAGAAGTTTAACTTACCTTCTCTCTTCTTTTTCTTTGCTCATGTTTGACTGTAGTTGCCGTAATTTCTTCTCCATCTCTTTGGTTTCTGTTTCTAACTGCACTTTCTCCAACTGCAATTCTCTGACAGTTCTGAGGGAGTTAAAGGAGTAAAATATTCATTAGAAATTACATGAAAGACAGTAAGGTATCTGAATAAGTTTAAAGCAGCAAGAAAAAAAAAGTTGAAAAATTCATCATTTAAGGCATGTCACCTTTCTATCTCCCAGCAAGACTGAAAACAGTTCTGGAAAATTTAGGGCAGGTCAGGTGCAAGCTCCTTGGACCCAAGAATACCTCATTACAGAGGCGTACGCTGACAGTGATATGGCTACTCCAATATAAGCTTTACAGTGGCCAACATAAAACTGACACAATTGTGTCTGTATTAAAACAAACTATCCCAGTGAATTCTTTAGTATTGTTTGTTTACGAAGTACATATGTTAGATATACAGAGTTATAAGACCTGTACCTTACTCAGAAAGTAGATTAAAGCCTAAGAAAAGAAAGGCTTAAGGATAAAAGTGTAGAGAAAATACTAGAAAAGAAACACATCATGATTCTTCTTGCTCTTAGACAAATAAGCTCTTCCACTTAATGTTGCACTGAAACTTATTAAAAATGATGAAAAAACCATCTCTATCACAATCAGATAAAATGCACTCACTTTGCTTTTAATCTCACCGAGGTTCTAGTTTTTGAGCCTGGGAGTACTACAAAATCATTGATGTTCATGATACCCGGTATAATCTCTTCTAAAAAAGAGAATTTCAGGGATCTACAGTTAGCAACCTGTTGAAATGGGAATTCAATTGAAATTAAAACAGTAAAAACTTGTGACAAATACCAAAATGTTAGTGTATAGAAGGAGACAAATGAAGCACAGAACTTCTTTATATGAAGTGCCAATAAAATCCTACAGCAACTCTAAATTAAATTTAACTGAAATAAAAACTTTTTATTACATTCATGATATCAGGGGAAAGGATTACTTGTCTGTTTCATTTGGGCAATTCCCTAAAGTTCAATGAAAGCAGTTTAATATTAAATAAAACACAGCTTTCTTGAACCAGACCCATAGAAAGCACAGAGAAGCAGAAAATTGTATGAATAGCTATGAAGTCAAACCATCTCAACTGATTTGGAGAGATAAATGCCTTCTGTCGTATACAAATTGATACAAAAGAATACAATAACTCACAGAACAAAGTTATTCCCTACTCTCAAAACTTCAAGCCAGTGGTATTTTAAAGGCAATATTCCAACAAACAAGTTCATACGGCACAGAGGCCAAACTGAAGCTTAACATCCATACCCTCCCTGCGTTAGAATGTTTGCAGTGTAACTAGTACAGGCTAAGCAGGCTGCTGGAAGAAACATGCCAACACTCGATTTCAAGTACAGTGCCAAAGCTGAACATGTACTTGTGCTGCTGGGATACATAAGGAAAAGAAAAAGTCCAGAGACTTACAGCTGACAGGATGTTTGGAAACAGTTCTTCAACTGTTGGCTATCAGATTCCAGCTGAAAGCAGGACCTAATTGAAACGGAGAAGCTTAGTACTTGAAGTACATCAAACGTATAACTGAGCTCAAGAGCAAAAGCAGAGCTGCCTGTTTGCACATAAACCTGAAAATGACCATTAATACAGTTAAAAAGTGTCCAAATAATACGTCAGTCCACAAGGCAAAATGCTTGTCAGTGGCACATTACAAACAGTTAAAACATCTGGTGCCACAGAACCTAAAAGCAATGACATTTCAGTGCTGACAGAAATGCTGTGCTGACAGCGCACAAAACATGTTCTTACCATGCCAGAAAAACCAAGCACTCAATTCTTCCTTATCATTTTGAAACAATTATTCTTTTATCACATTCTAAGATAAAACAAGATTCTATTAAGTTTGAATAGAAAAAGGTTCTTCTATTGGCGAGCGTGTGCTAGCAGGACTAGTGCATCTAGACAGGTAGGGATAACACGCTGGTTTTGATGTAGCCCAAATTCTACATAATAGTAAAAATGGAGGTAAACAACAGAAGCCAACATACCAAGCTCAAGTAGGAAAAGTAGTTAACTCATGTAAACGATTTTTTTTTTTTAATAAACTTTTAACATATTCCACTGGAAGCAAATATTTAAAGAGGTAATTTAAAAGTTGTGATAGTATCATCTACAAAGTTTCGGGAATACAGTAATATTGGGTGGGAAAAAAACATCAAGTTACCTATAACAGGGTATATAGATAGACAGAAGGAGATCAAAAACCTGAATTGTTCTGAAAAAATACATGAATTCATTTAACAGCTATTAGACCATAATCCTATTTTTTATAAGAACAGCTGTTAAACACTGAGACTGTAACATTCAAAGTTAAACACACCCTATTTGGGGAAATATGCACCCTTAGCTTGTAAGGCATCCTTCACTACCCATTAGATGGGCTGTCAGGACTGCCAGGGACGTCCACCAAAGGCAAGGACTAATGTGGCAAACCCAAACTCCTCAGAACAAACTCCGTACTTGGAAACAGACTTGTAATTTAAATACAGACAAGAGTTTCCTTTTTCTGTGTGCTTTTTGTTTAATGAATCCCTTTTCTTTTTCTAGTACAGAAGAGAATTTTCCAGTGAGGCAAACAGTAAAGCAACTCATCAACATAAATAAATCAAGCATTAATTATCCACAGCCTTTCTGCCTGCTCTTCTACACACACTAGTACTCAAATTTCATCATTCCAGCTGATCCCTCAGTGCTGCTAATGGATATACAAGGCAACCAAACAAAACAAAAACTGGTGTTTCTGCTAAATGAAATTTAAGTCAACTTAATTTTAAAGCCTGCATAACTAAATGAACACAAAGTCCATATACCCTGTATCTCCACTTAGCTTAAATTTCTTCCTAATCAATTTAAAGATAGCTTTATAACTTAAAGACAGCTGAAGATGGGTGCAGGTTATTTCAGACGATGGGAGTTTAACTAGAACAGACTAAACTCCAACAGCTTTCTCACATCAATAAACCCATAAAATCCAAAGGGATACTACTGTATATGTAATAGCTCACATCCAATTATCATAACCATGAACATGGATTTCATGCTAGGCTGAGTCCTATCCTCTTTCCAATAATTCAAACCAAACTATTTCCTTTGAGGAAGAATTCTTAGTGTAACAAAGAATTGGTCTAGCATTGCTCTCCACCCATTTACTGTTAATTACATCAACTGACACTCTGAGTCTTCTGGTCCTTCCAGACAATTCCATTTATCATTTCATTAGTTAGCAATTAAAAAAAAAAAAGTTGCAATAAAAAAAACAACCACCAGACAAACTTTGATTGCCTTGTAAACAGCTAGTCTAAATCCAGCAGTCAGGTATGCTAATGTAATCTCAGTCTCTTGGGATAAACTCATATTCTCCATGCCCCAACACCTGTGGCATCAACCATTTCAAACTTCATTTTCTATTTTTAGACAAATTATCCATTTCTATGTTTAATGCCATGCAACATGCATAAAATAAGATCACAAAAACCAAATTAAAACAGCTAAATAATACTTTCCCTAAATTATTTTCCCCACACTTAGCAATTTTGTCACATGTTGGAAGGATGTAGTCTCACTGATTCAGCAAAGTCAACGCTTATTTCTACCAGTTGTGCATCTTCACTGTTTAACCAAAAATTATGATTTCAACTACTTTTTAAGTAACTTCAAACACAAAAGAGACTAGCAGAATGGCTCTCTCCAAGCAGTCTGCTAAAAAAAAAAAAAATCAAAACACATTACCAAGTATTTTTTATGAGATAAATGCCTTAGCATCCACATTATACAGCTACAATAACTGCCCTATGAACTCCTGCAGAAGCATTGCCCAGAAGCAAGCAGAGAGAGTGAAGGAGCAGGTGGGGATAAGGACAGGTGAATAAATGGAGCAAAGTCGGTACTTGCCTTTAATGCTTCTATCAAACTCTAGTCTCTGCTAAGCAACTCTTATAGATTTCAGTCAGTCCAGACGACAGCTCGAGGAATAATGCACGAGAGCAGACAAAAAAAAAAAAAAAGGGGGGGGGGGGGATTAAAAAAGCCCTGCTGTCAAAGCTGCGGGCTTTTCTTGTTTGTTTCGTTACCGATGGCTCTGTTTTTCAAGAAGACCGACTGACGAAAGGTAGGAAGGACAAGGAAGAAGGAAACTGCCTAGAACTGTAACCTAAAACCAGAAAGCCGTAAGGGAGGGCAGGAAGATTTAAATTTAAGAGAAAAGTGTAGAGGAGGAATACAAATTCAAACTGTGAGGGTACGCGGCGGGGGGCACTCCCAGGCAGAATCAAGGGCCGCTTACACCTGTCCCCAAATATTCCCTCAGCCCCTCGGCACCGGCAACTGCCGGGGAGGGACACGCTCGCTTCGGGCGGGAACCTTCGCCCCTGAGGAGAACTCCCCGCGGCGGGGCCGCCCCCTCCCCGCCAACAGGCTCGGGCGTCCGCCCGCGGGTCCCACCGGACCTAACGTCCCCTCCCTGGCCGCCGCCTGGGGCTCTCTCTGCGGCTCACCCCTCCGCGGGGAACCGGTGCTGTACGCTCTCGGCCCCGCTTCCCCTCAGCGATGCCGCCGCCGTCGCCGCCGCTTCCCGCCCCGCCGTGCGCCGTTGCCGTGGCAGCGGCGGCCGCACGGACCGCGTGAGGAGAAGGAGAGTCCATTGGAGGCTGTGCGGGTGGGCAGCGGGGAGAGACTACTCCGTGCGGGGGGGGGGACGGGGGGGTTTACTCAGCAGGCCTGAGGCAGGGGCGGTCAGTCGGGGCCTGTGAGGCCACGTTGGCATCGAGCTAAATTCAAACCCCACAGGCCAGCACCGGCTCCTGCGTCTCTGGGTTGTCCAAGGGCTGCTCTGCAGTCCCCGTTCCCACCAGAAGTTTCCATGCGCGACCCAAGAGCTCCGCGCTCCAGCCATCGCTGAGGAGGAGCGAAGCCGGGCCCTCGTCACCCCTGGCTCCCTCCGGCTGAATTTTTCCCTCACTGGGTTTAAAGCTGACCCTCAAAGCCCCTTTGCGTCAAGTAAACCCCGTGCTGCCGCCGCCACGCACACCATCGACAGCCATGGGGCCCGCAAGGCGTGAGCGAGGCCCTCCGAAAATCCTGAGAGACCATGACGCCTTCACAGCACTTCTGGCCCCTGACCTCTAAGTTTTCAGGATGTACTTTCTTCACAGTTGTTTTCCCCCACGATAAACGCAGAGGCTTTTCTACAGCAAAAACAAAAATATGTGGCTGGTGGTTTCACGCTACCGTATGGGGTAACGCTTGTATGAACTCCATGGTAGGGGATGCCCTGAAAATCATGGCAATGGGGGGAATCGCCTCAAATTGTATTGACTGTCCTCCCATAGCCGCTGAATTAGAGCTGGCTTGGATCCACCTTTCGGTAGATAAACGCAATTGGTACATGGCTGTGCTGCAAAAGGAAGCCGCGTCCTCTCCCCAGCACCCATACTGCTTCTGCTGCAAGTCTTCCCATCACGTTTCAACCTTTATTCCCAAAGCCACTGCAAAACATGCCTCTGTTTATCTTCATGTCCAGGGTCTTCTGTGTTTTCATTTTAACTTACTATTTATTCAGAACTTCATCTCTGGAGGAACCAATATACTCTTCCTGCTGATTCAGTGCCATGCTTTAAGCAGTTAAATCTAAATCAACCTAGCTGAGTGCAAGGAGGCTTGGAATAGCTTTTCATACAAGTTATCCCATTATCCACCGCTAATGCTAACCTTTAGTTAGCGCTCAGGACCCAGAGAGCTATAGGGCTTCCTTGTGACATTTAATTTTTCAGAAAAGCTCTATCTATGCTCATCCTATAGATAAGTGCTGTTGTAGATCTGTGCATCACTTCTTGGCTATTCCAGACCAGGTATTTATGTATCTGCCAATAAGCAATAATTCCCATGCCATTCCCTCAAAGGATACCTAGAGTGCATGGCAAGATAATTTTTTAATCAATCATATTTTTTCAGTTTATTTGCTTCGAGTCTAGCCCTTCCAAGTTTGGTGGCTAGACCATCATTTATAATTGATGTTCCTTTAGGGGAAAAAACAGTCTTTACAGAAAAGCTGGCATTTCAGGAAAAAGCACTCTGTTTAACATCCAAGCCAAGCATTAATAAGTGCAAACTATTATCTGTTTGAAATTTATGCACTCTAAGCTGTATTTCACTTGGAAAATTTGCATTTGTCCCATATGTATTCAAGCTAGGAGGCACAAAATAACTTACACTGGCTTTCTTGACTATATAATCTGTCTGGCAGTAATTTTCCTTCATCATCCTGGTTACAGTACAGTTTTCAAGATTTTACCCTGACAGGCAATTTTTGTGTTGAGAGCCTGTGGAAGCACATATGGATTTTTTGATCTTGAGAAGGAACCGTAGTTTGCATAATGTCTATCAATTTCAAAACATGTCCTAATGCTCTCTTCTTTGAAACAAATTTGGAGTTGTTTTCTGTTTGACCAAAAATGTTTTGGTGAAAATATAGAAGTAAGTTATTATCTGTGTTAACAAAATAATTCCAAAGACCATGCAAACTGGAGCCAGCTTAAACTCTCTTACCCTAGCAGTAAATGAGTACTTCAGAATAAAAAGTGACATTGGCATCAGGAAAAAATTTACTTTTAGAAGATGGTTACATAAACCTCACCTTTAAAAAGGACCAGTAGCTGAATACAGAGGAGGCTATATCATCCTAAACCCCGGTGTCTGCATCTTCCTGTCCTGTCTTTGCTGTGACAGAGCAGAGCAGTGTGCACAGTGTAACTGTGCCATTAGCGACAGCCCGTGTGTATTCTGGACCTTATCTGGAGCACTGTTTTGTAGCATTTAAACATGTTCTTTCCTGTAGGAAAACCATGTTGTTAGTAGTCATGTAAATACAGTTCTTCATATCACATATTCTATAATAATGCCTTACTGAAAGGCATTGTACATGGGATACTTACCTGTTACTTTATTCTAGATAAATTATGTCCCAATCATTGTTACAATACTGAAGACTACTTTTAATTATAAATTTGCTGCTAAGAAAAAAGCAAGATGTTCCTTTTAGTTTATATGTAAGATAATTTTCGGCAGAAAAATTGGCATTCAGCTTCCAAAACGCAAATGATTCATACCGATTTTGTGAGCTTTGGATCAAGTACTTTAGCTGGAAGAGTATCAAGAGCCTGTTTTGTATGAGGTTTGGACCACTAGATTTACATACATGGGAGATGAAGTAATGCAGAATTTGATGCTGGCATTCTATACGTCACCATAGTTAGAATTAGATTATTTAAGTTTCAGCCATTTTATAGGTCTTCTCTGGTGTTCAGTTCTATTTTTTGTTTCATTTACTTAGGTCTGATTTTCATAATCAAACACCATTTCATATTTTGGCAATCAACTTTCACAAATGTAGATGACACAAAATAAAGGAGTGCATGCCTAATTTCTCCCAGCATCACTTTTCTTGAAAGTAAATGTAAAGTTTATAAGAAAAAAAAAACAACTGAAATTAAACTAAGGAAAAAAAATAACTGAAATTCAACTAAAATCCATCTGGTGGAGTTGTGCTATAAGTTATAAACCTTCTGTGTTTCTTAAGGCTATTCCTGTTGCCATTACCTACCTTTGTTCTCATACTGCTCTTGACAACAAGGGAAACCAGATCTGTTAACTTTGTGGGTTTTATTTATTCAGTCCATATTAAAATATTTTTAAACTGTTTTTGAAACTCTGTATTTAAAGCTACAATTAGAAAGAACACCTGAGCACAGAGGCAAGAACCTTACCAAGACTGACTTTTAGGGTTTTGTACCAACCCACATTCCTACTTTGATTTGCAACCCTTAAATTTGTTTCAAGCTTGAGTTTCAAACAAAATAAAAGGCTGCTTATTCGTATTGTGGAATAATTGGAAGCAGCTTGTACTGCATCTGGACTGATGAACTCTGAAACTCTTAAGAGGTTTTTAAATGGATTTCCTCTTTAACTTTAGGTAAGGTACATAGGACTTAGCCCACTCATTGCCGAGATGAAAGATGCGGAGATAAAAGATGCACGGGAAAGTTAGAAGGTCTGTTGAGTTCAGTACTGGGCAGTTTACTTAGATGAAGACCCGGTATTTGGGCATTCCTCATCAACTCCCTGCACCATGTTCCCTGACCATATTTCCATACCATAAGGCTGAGCCCTTGAGATAGATGACTGTGATACAGTTTGTGGCCCTCGGGCTCGATTTGGCCAATTTTACTTCCATCCAGCCTTCTGCCATTCACAGAGGACATGAGCTGCATGCCAGTCTGGAGAGGTGGGCTGTAGGGGTGGGCTGCCAAAGGAGGAGAGAAGGCTTCTCTTCAGAAAAGTCAGCATCCCCGTCCTTCCTGCGTCTGTGGTGGGCTGTAGCACCAGTGTGCCTACAGCAGAGGTCCCGGACCCAAGATTTCAAGCGTTCTGAGGCTGGAGAGCTATGAGTTCCTTTAGTACTGAAAATGAAGAAGGAACAGAAAAGATAATTTGGTTTTTTTTCTCAAGGTCCCGTTGTTCACTTCTCACAAACATTCATGCAGTTCAGATTCCACTTTCATGCACATTTACCAAAAGCCAGTTTTAAAAATCTCATAAACCAACATTTGCAGGAAATGAACTTCAAATTTGCTCTGGAACAGCTTGTTCTTATGACCAGGCAAGAAATGGAAATAACATCATTTTACTTACCTGACCATGCACTACTAAGACTTTCAATAAAAGCAGGGTATTTTTAGGCTTCAAGAGGAGACTGTGTTAGTTATTTGTTGTCAATTATTTGCTCCATTTCGTCATACAGCAAGAACATTGTTTTCCCTCTTCCTCCACCACTTTTGGCTGCAGATACATATATGGAATGAAAGCTACCAATCCATCAGCTATGAAGCACGTTATACTTTTAGTCACATCAGATCCTGTTTAAGATGGTCTGGAGTATTAAAGCTATTTAAATGCAGGCCAACCCCTGGACAGCGTAATCCCCTTTGCTTGATAGGAGAGGGCCGGTTAAGTCTGCTGGGAAGACCAAGCCAAGCAGGGTGCACGTTCAAGGAAGACGGCGGTAGAAGCACGCCAGTTATCCGAGGAGCTTACTTGACCCCTGTGGTCAGTGAGCTGAAGCTCATGCTCCGTGTCATAAACTACTCCAGCTTTTCAGCCTGTCGTTCAGTAAAAAACCCTAAGATCAAAGTCTCTATTACGTGTTTGGTTTACTGTCAAAACTGTCCTTCACACTTGCCAGAACTCCAGGGCTACGTTGTCATGTTCCATAATTTTTTTAGCATTCTTCATAAAAAGGGATTTCTTTGCTCAGCCAGAGCTCCTTGTTTGATTAAAAACCTTGGGCTCAACCTTGGGCTCAGCTAAGCACACGCAGAAATGAACTTAAAACTGCACAGACGAACACGCATCGACGCATCGGAATTTGCCTGACAAAAAGAGATATCGTTCACCTTGAGGAGTGGTATGAAGACTAGGTAATTAATTTGTGCTTACAAACGCCTTGAAGAAAAAACCACTAGTGCCTTTATTGGCCCTGGTTCACCCAAAATTCAGTCAAAAGTATCAAAAAATGGAGCCAAGCTTCAAGTTTTTTGTGAGATCAGGTGAGTTTCAGGTTTCATTACTAAGTTTGAGGCAGCTCTATAATCTACAGCCTACACATCTGAACGTAAAGCAGGCTGATATGTACAAAGAAAAGCACTTTGCAGTAATAAATGGAAGGGATTATCTTCAGTGCTTCCAGTGAATACAGCTGCTGGATAGTGTTTTATTTGTTCACTTTGTAAGGATAAAAAAATGAACTTGTCTTAAGCTATTCAGGTTTAAGACAGGCTTTATCTCCCTGGTTGGAGGAAAAGATTAGCACTTATTAGAGCCTAATCTTAATCATATCCATTTATAAATAGGGCTTCAAATTGTCTAAAATATTTAAACATGATGAAATGGAAAGACTTAAGACAGCTGAAGTCTTAAGAGAAAGAAAAAATCGAAAACCTGAAGATTTATCTACAAAGATTAAAGTAGCTTTCATGGCAAAGCCCTAAGAAAATAAAAGAAAATAAAAGATCAGAAGAAGGAAAACAGCAGCCTTTGCTAGTGTCTGTACAAGGCAAATTAAGTTATAGATGTAATAAAATGGCTTAAGAAATGATAAAGATTTAACCATTTAGTTGCTGTTTCATAGCCAAAGACAACACAACCGGTTTCCTTTGTGTGATCATTTGTTTGTCAGGGTGTTTAGACAGTCTTCACTTTTCATATAAAAGACTGTTAAAGCATTCAGGCATATTCAAATATTAAAACCAGAAATGGCACTTTTTCGCAAAGTGTAGGAAAAAGAAAACATAACTTCTTGCTCGTATGCAGACATTATAGCGAAGAAGCAAGGGTGACTCGCTGATCACAGAGTGAGGCCAGGTGGCAAGTGTTGCCTTGAAGATATTCCACATTTTAGCCCCCTGAAATTTCCACCTCTGCCCCGGATCACTCTTCCCTTTTGCTCAAAAGCTTCACCATCAGAAGTAAAAATGGTCTCTTATGCCCAAAACTCTGAGGAGCTTGGATATGAAAGGCCTTTTCTTGAAGGCTTTTCAGTAGAGAATTGGCATGAAGAGCAAGATGGCAAGATAAGCGCAGCGATATCCGTTGTTGAGAGGGGTTGCTCTCATGTTTGGTACTAACATTGGCTTTTTCCAGGTGTATGCATCATGAGATGTAGCCATCGAGCCTGAAGATTACCTTGTCAGTACTGTATTCAAACACATGGACACGATTTTTTTTCTGGGTAGATGGGGAATTGGCAGTTGGCTCTTACGGCAGGATAGGCTGAATTTGGTTTTCTCCTTCTCCTCCCCAGTTACTGATCCATGATAACACATTTTTAAATGCCCAAGGTTATACAGATGTGAGCCTAAACTCACCTTGCATCCATTCTTCTCTTCCTCAGACTCACAGCACTACTTTTCTTACCTGATATCTCAAGTCTCTGCTTTTCATATAGCCGTTCGTAGGACTGTTGCTGCCTTCCCGCGACTTGCCGTTAATATGGGTCTCATATAGGTCTTTCTTAGCTGTTTTAGGGCAGCACTTACCTAAACTGAACTGAGCAGTTGTGCTGCTTGAAGCAGCTAATAACCTTTTCCTTCAAATTTCACAACTGCAAGAGTTCTCCATTCTGGAATGAGAAAAAAACCAGGAATCATTACTATATCTTAAAATTATTTTTGTTTACAATAACACGCGCGAACTTCCTAGAAAGATTGAAACTAAGAAATCCTCAACTGAACTTTACATATTGACATTCACTTGACATGGTTAGTGAGTGCACCTCAATTTGCAATTTATTTCTGTAATAGCTTTGTAGAGCTTCTTCAAAGACTTGCCAAGGTATTTCTATGTCATCATCAATATTTTATTCAAAAATTGGATATGAGAAACAGTAAATGGGCAGTTTACCCATGAATAATTATTAGCTTTAACAGCAATACCAAATTATATCCCATAGCCCTAGTAGAAATAGTTCAACTATTTCACATACATAAAAAAAGTGAAAGAATAAGTCACAAAAAGGAATGCAGATCACAGGCAAGTTTTACAGCCAGAATGCCAACATATCCTCTTTTAAAGAACTTTCACTGGAAATGGTTACTATTATGAGGAAATACTGCTTATTTAGCACATCTGTAGGGGAAAGATACTCCTCTAGAGAGGAAGGTTTTTAATTTAATCATTAAAATATTTCCGTCCAGCAAAAGTTTGCAGTTTCCATTTTGCTAGGCTTTGCAAGACTGCAGTCTTGCCAACTTCTGCTAGACTTTTACTGTTCATTTGCTCAAGCTCCTATATATTTAACTAGACTATGTGCAAAATGTGGTAAGGATGGTTTGCTCTGCTTGTATTAAAATCCTTTCAATGCTACAACACTGCAGTGGCATATTGAAATAAAAGAAATCAAAAGCTCAGATCCTGTTTTTCTGGGAAGTGTAGAGATGTCAGCTCATAGAAGCATGTGTCATATTGCTGTCACTTCTAACTTGCCAAATAACTTTTAACAAGCTGAACAGAAAGCACTGTGATCAACAAGCAAATGTTACTGGAGTCACTGACATTGAAAGAGGTGCTAGGTGGGTCAGAAAAGGTGATGGAGCAAAAACGATTTGTGCATCATCAAAATTTTATGTTAAAAAAAAACTCGCCTGATTCCTGTGTTTAAGTTGCTGGGAAACTTTCCATTATAAAAGATCTTTGCAGCTTTTCCAGTTCTGCAATTAATTCTTGAATCGTTTGCAGCAGGCCTTCAGAATTCAGGAATTCTAGAGAAATGACTTTTATTTGTTCTGTACAAGTTCACAAGAGGTAAACTTTGAAAAGATTTCTCTCCTCCAACAATTTAATAACAGATATGCTTAGCTCCCTTTAGGCACACAGATGCTAGAGAGCGGTATCTGCATCTCTGGATAAGATATCTAAATGCAGTGCACAATGGATGGGAGAGGAAAGCATCTGAGGAAGCTGATCTAAAGGAATGACTGTGCAAATTCTTTCATTCTATGTAAGAATTGCTTTCTTGTTCTCATTTTAAGAACTGCAAGTGTAGATATATCCACCTCTAAAATACTCTGCTCCATCTCGCTCTAAAAACGCGCAAAACTTTGGCTCTCGATCATCGCAATCAAAGAGGTCTCAAATGACCATTTTTGACCTCCCAGCAGACCCTCCTTTCTATAATTAGCAATTTAAATAGAAATATCCTTGGCTCTCCTATTGGCGAGTGGGTTTTCCCCAGTCTCCTTCAGGCTACGTAAGGCTGTAGCTGCTACAATAGAAGGGGGGGCTGCTAGCTACATCTGTGTTAAAATTACAACCTTGGTCATGGCTCCACCAGAATTTAGATGAAGCAATTAGCATGTGTTAGATATTTGGCTATAAACAAAGATGTCTTTAAAGTGTAAATTTTGTAGTCTAGTTATTGGATCATTACTGAGAAAAGACAAGACAGAGTATCTGTCAGGAAATTGCTGACAATACCACAAATAAAGAAGAAAAAGGTTCAAGTTATGTCTAAAAAACCTCAACAAATAAACAAAGCAAGCTCAAAACAGCTGTTACATTAAGAACAAAAGAAGGAAAAAAGTGTGTGTGGGGAAGCTTCACTGTAGAAAAGCTTCACTGGAGTCCTTTTTTGTCCCAAAAAGCAATAGAAATTAATCATCTCTGCTGACGTGCCAGAGTTACAGGCTAAAACATTAGTCCTGCAAGTAAATACAAGTGAAGATCTTGCTCTTAGAAAATTCATGTAAAAATCAGTCCAGCAGAGGAGTAAGATAAGACATTTTCTTCCAATTCCAGAAAGCCGACAAAAGAAAGCATTAGATATCAAGTCACAGTGTGCATGTATTAATCAATATGGATTTCAAATACATCTCCGTGATAGTTGTATTAAGATGAACAGACAATTATCGCATGGGCAAAGCAGAAGCTGCTAGAGAAACAGAATTTTTACTCTGAAATTCAAGTTTTCTCATCTTTTTAACACTTAATGAATAAAACCAGTACCTAACTATTAATAATGAGATTGTAACTTCAGAAAATTACATCTTACTATCTTTATGTGATTATTCCATATATCTTCCACTTTGTGATCTTTTTCAGCATTCCCAAAAAAACATGAAGCCTAGGTATTCAAAGGAGAGGAAAATTTACCTAATGCTAATAATTACTGTGAACTTTGGTTTTTCATCAGTTACTAAATGTCCTTGGCATTAGAAAATACCACAGTGAAATGTAATGTCACAGAACATTAACAATTCCATTTTCCTTACCAATTAAGATGACCTTACCTGCATTTATTATTTATTTGAACAAGAAAAATCTAAACACATAACGTGTATTATAGTCAAACTACTACTGCACATCTCTCAGGTTGATGTAAAGTTGACTGCTTTTGTGCTACGTGTTGGGGCTTATTCAGCATTTGTTCAGTAGAGAACTACTACTTAAGGTACAATTACTGGTATTACATTCTTCATATAGTTCCTTGCTTTCAAAGAGACCTACATAGTTCTCTAAATGCCTATCATTATCTGAGACTCTCCATAATTAATTTCTGAAGATACTCCAATAAAAATACCGATTGTGTAATCATCAAAACCAGGAATTTCTCTTCTTTTTATGGCCTCCATTTGCATCTCCTACAAATGATCTGCCATTGATTCAAACTCATCATTTAAGAAGTATCTTAGTTTTCACATCATAAAGAAGTAGAATTTGTTTTCATTAAAGGCATATTGTTGAAAATGGTAGTGTGAAAGGATGTAGGGAATCTCCTGTCTCCCCCTCAGCACCCATTTACTGATTGCCATCATATTGTGCTGTAATAAAGTCCCCAAAATGCTGCCTTATAGTAGTGAAATAAGGAAATGAAGTGTGATTACTAATTCCCAGTTCAGCAGTGCCAAACGCTACGAAGGGACTTGAACAGCCTCTGGATGAAGAACAAGGAAAATTGGGATGAGGAATTAGGATTCTTTCTGAAAAATATTCCAATATAAGGGCTTGTTTGTTTAAAAGCTTAATTTTATTCAGAGACAGTGAAAAATCTTAGCAGAAGGATGGCTGTGAGAAGGAAAAGTAGCTGAAGATCAGTTAAATCTGATATAATAAGGAAAATAACCTAACAGACTTCTGCTATATTCTAATATGGGAGTCTAGGATTTGTTCTTTTGTAAGAATAAGTCACTTCTCCACTGGATGAAGAAATAACTTTTATTTTTCCCTTTTCTAAATCAACTACCCAAGATCCATCTTTGGGTCATGAAGAACAGGCTGCATTTCCCTGTTGGAAGTATGGTCAAGAGTTGGAATCTACCACCACAGGCCACTGTCCCATCGCTCTTGCTTTGTAGTTCAATGTGCAGCAAAGAATGGTGACACGTCTTAGTAAAATACTTTGTTAAATCACAAGTTAAAGACAACCAAAAATTATAAGAAGAAAATCTGCCTCAGTCTTTATTTGGATGCTGTGTAATATGCATTTTCTTTAAGGACCTAGCACAAATAATCATTAGTAGTAACTGGCTTGAAGTAGTGCACGGTTTTAACTTCTTCCACTCAAGACACGGCATTTCATTTTAAAACTTTTGTCTAGGGCTTATTGTAACTATATTCTATTTTAACTGTAGTTATATTACTTCCCCAGCAGGCATTTGGCAAATGGAAAACTTAAAATGGCCCATTTAAGTGACGATGGATACGGTCAAGAACAGTGGTTCACAACTGACAATGTGCTGGTTACAAATTAAAATTTGATACTGGCTAACTCCATGATAAAAATAAAGTTATCTCCAATTCCCTCTTAGCATCCTTGCTAGATGTAGTAAATCACTTTTTCTGCATGAAAACAAGTTGACAAGCAGCTTAAGGACCAGAAAACTAAAGCAGAAATTAACTTAAGGGCAAAATTAACATTGCCAAGGTGTAATACAAAAGTGATGCCATTACTGGTGCTGTGCAGTGAAGGACTCTTCCAATTCTTTGCTCCCAGACTGCAATATTCAAAAGTCAAGCAAGGAGGGTTCTCAGTATGCGCAGAGCAGCGGTTCTTGTATCCACTGGGATGGGTGGCAATGGGAGTCCAGGAGGAACTGGATCTTCTGCTTACCAGAACCAACAGAAAAATTCCCATTAAATTATGAGAAGCAAGATGACATCTTGATACCGTGAACATCCTCGTACTTTCTTTATGGTAAGCCTTCAATTTTTACATCGTGAAAAACAACAAAAGATAATGGAAAGAAATACAATACCAAAAATACATTACTTAACTGAAGGCTTATTTCTACCTCTTCCTCCTGAATTTCAGTAAGCCAGTCTCAAATCAGCTGAACTGTAATACATTTTCTTCTACCGCTTCTATAGCTGTACCTTGTGCAGAAGTGTTAAGCCTAAGCTGGACTCCTCCTCTTTTGTGGCTGTTGCAAAAATCTGATAATTCTCAGGATTGTCAGAAAAATGGCTAGAATAAAGGCAAAAAGTTATGTCTAGTAAATGACGATTAAGGCAATAACTAATAACTGGTATATATGGAAAACCCCATTTATATTAAAATACCAGTTCTCATTCTCTGGGAAAAGCGCCGCATTGATGCCTCAGTGATGGAGACCTCTCTCTTACTGAAGCTGCTTATGAGCAGCCTCTGTGCTGACGCTGATTCACTCTCCTGGGCAGTGGAACTCACCAGAACAAGCCTAACCAGACCAAAGTCTGCACTCGGAATGATTTTTTTTTTTTTTAATTATTATTATTTGCCCAGAAGAAGAGTTGTAACAAAATTTGCAAACATTTCCTATGAAAAAAATCGCAACGGTACCAGCCATTATCTTTTAAATAAAATTAAAACCTAAAAGCAGGTACCACATGGGGTCTGTCTACAGAAGTCTGTCACTCCCATCAGAAAAATCTTCTTTGCTTGTGTGAGCAGAAGTGTTGATACGTGTGAAAATAATTTGTGTTCACAGCAAGAAGTTGTAATACATGGCAGTACGTATCCTTTTGCAGAAGCAGATTATTATTTTTGTGTTAGTAGCACACCATCCTTCAGAGTTTACAACCCTTTATAGTCCCAGAAAGTTTCCCTGCTCAGAGTCAGTAATGGCCAGGTGCCTCGTTAGAAGTCATTTACAAGACAGGGACTTTTTGCTCGGCCACTTCCCGATATCACAACTCCTTAAGCTTTAGAAAATACCATTCAGTATAACAGTATTAAGAAATGCTTCTGACGGCTCAGAATCTAAAGAAGATCACTGATGTTTTCAGAGCAGCTTAGCAGCTTTCCTGTCCTTTGCAGATTAGCCGTTCATGTGAACAGGCTATGGTGGTGCTGACTTCCAATTCCACTGAGCAAAGTCTCGAATCTGTCACAGATCACAAATTCATTGTAAAACAAACATTTAGGACATAGGGGGAAGTGGAGAATAACTGGCAAAAAAATGATTCCGCAAAAGCTGTACAGAATTTACCATCTGTTTTGTTTTCTATCCAGGTACTTCTGGGCTCTGAACAAGCTTTTGTGTCTTGGAAATTCACCAGTTTTATAGCCGTCTGAAAAAAATTCCTCGTTGCTATGGCAATACCATTCTTTCACAATGAATCCTTCTTGAAGGTAGAGGACATTGGCAAGATTAAATGTAAATCTATTTTCTTTTTTTTTTGGTGGTGTGACAGACAAAAGTGGCTGGAGCGGGGAGGATTCCTCACCCCCAAAACAAACGTTACCGGTATCATCTTCATTTGAACAACATAAAGCATCTGTGTAATAGCGTTGTTAGCCATCCACAAAATACATCCATAATCCCCTGAAACTCATGGTACGGTGCCACCGACGCCGTTTTGTGAATGAGTTGCAATGTTCTGAATGTTGCCTTTACGCCTGGAGGTCTGTTTTAATAGAACAGAAGGTTGAGAGAGATCAATAATGATCTCCCCTCCCAAACAGCCCCTTAGTGCAATCTTTGTAAAGGTGATAGGTAACGAAATTAGATGTCTGTGAAAACTGGCAACATCCTTGTCAGGTTCACACAAAAGAGGATGCCTTGTCATTTTATGGCAAACCACAGCAGGTGGAAGCTACCTGCAGATACAGGCAAAGTAACGAAGGCTGAAGAGTGTCTGAAAAGAATGCGATAGCAAAGCTCTCTCTTTTTTTCCCCTCTTTTTTTTTTTTCCTACCTCTTGTGTTTTGGGTTTTTTTCATGCACGCTCTGCCTGCATACCAACACACCTCCAGCTAAAAGTACCCCTGATCTGACCCTCAAGATGAGCAGCACAACAGAAGGACAGACATGGCAACGCTTCATACCCTGCTCCCCGCTCAGAGCCCTCCTATAAATACAATCTGATGGCTACTGAAGCCGCTATCGACCCTGCTTGTGTAGAGTGGAAAATAAAATGAAGCCACCCCTTCAGCATTAAGACCTAATCTATCCTTCTGCAACTCAGACATGTGCAGTGATTTATGACCAAATTAATTCCGCCCCTAAAATGCACTCAACATCACAAACAGGCTCAGGGACTACTCAAAAAAATTAAAACACAGCTCAGCATAAGCATGGCAAATCTCTCTGTTAACCTTATGAGTTTCTTCAAAGGGTAATACCTAATAAAATGAATTTCAAAACCAAAACATGAAAAAAAGCAATTTAAAGATAGCGTACCAATGAGATCTTTTGGTTCTCTAATAAATTGATGCCAGGAGCTGAAAATATAAAGTGTTTGACCGATTGCTTTTCAGTCTGGGTAGTATGGTAGAGATACGGGTGATTTTTTTAAAGTCACTTGTGTGCTTTAGCCATCGTTATTGAAAGTACTCCTATTTTGAAGTCTTCAACTTACTGACTACGTATTTGATTCCAATTTTTATTTTTGAAGCCTGAATCAACTGCAGTTCCAAAGCATCTCTACTGATGTCACTAGCATTACAAGCAAACTGCTTTATGCCAGTCAATCAGCAGTTCGGTTTATTACAGCCTATTTTTTCCCCTCTGAAGTTCCATACTCATCTTACTCTATTCTTCTGATGTTGTCATTTTTACAACCTTTGCAGGATATGAAGTTCATTTAGTGTTGCGGCCACCTACTGTCAGTGCTCTGCTTGTGCCATGTTATATCAATAGGCAGCCTGAAAAGAGACCTTTCTGCAAGGGACTGACTGCAGGACATTTGGCAGCAGTCAGAGAGATGGTGTTTAATGCAACTTGTCTGTTTAAGTATTTCTAATGGTGGGGGAAACAAATTGTAATAGCTCGTAATCACGCACCTGAATGAACAGACTCGCATCATAGACCTTTGGTCCATGAATACATGATAAAAGCCAAGTTATCCCTTGGTAAGTTAATTTTTTTGAGAGTCTGGAAAGGGCTCTCGTAGGAAACAGTGGTTCAAAGCAGCATTAAATATGCTGCAGGCTTTTTATTCTAAGTGGAAATCAGTGACTGTACTAGTTAAGATTGTATTAGAATGATAAAAAGTAATTAAAATAGACTCATTGCCTTTCTAAGTTTTGAGATGCAAATACTCCAGCTTTTAAAAACATGAATTCATCTTTTCCAAACAGGTTGCACACATTTAAAAAGTATTATCAAAAACCGTAGAATTTCCTTTTGAAGTGGTTTTTTTTTCATCTTTCACTGTCTGTCTTACTTTTCTGAAACAAAACAGTTAAAATACTCATTAGGCAAGGTTGGGAAGAGAACGGAGGTACAGCCAATTTCTGACACAGGACCAGAATTTGACACCAAAAATCGTTTGTGATAGTATCGAATGTTTCATTCCCCCAGTAATTTTAGCGAGGAGCTCACGGGTAAAGTTTGCACGCACAGTAACCCCGCGTGTCAGATTGTAACTGCCGTGTGGCCGTAATCCCTTTTCGTAGAGACCAAGACCTTGGTTTGAGATGTTTTGGGTAGCTACAGCTTCCCTGGACAAGCTGGAACAGAAGAAATGCAGCGCAGCGGGGAAGGACTAAGGTCTCCAGCCGCCACCTACCCGGCCGCGCCGTCAGCGAGGCTGGAGCCGAAGGGTGCCCGCGGAGCACCAAATGCACTCGTGCTATGTATGCATCAGGAAATCCTCATCTAAGGAGTTGATTTTTGCCTGTATGGAAGCCAACGACAAAACTTCTGACTTCCAAGATGTCAGATAAAGCTATAGGCAATGGATATTTGATTCCAGATGCTTTTTGTTTTGTTCCTTTAACGCTGTATTCAACAGAAGTGTCTCCGTAATCAGCGTGTCTCTGAAGGTCAAAGAAAGACGATCGTTTTGACGGGTACCTTTAACATACTTTTAAATGAATCCATTTCTTTTAGAGTTATTCGCTACATTGATTTGTGGTTGTTACCACGTGAACACCACTTTAAAATAATAATCTGCTCCATTTTACGCCAGTGGCAGGGAATCCATACCCTCGTCACACAGCATAGACAACAAGAGATAGGAGATACTCGCCATTATCTCAACGCTTGTTTTAAGTGCTTGTCCCTCTAACCCCCGCTGCCCTATTTCAAGAACCAGAGAAGCACCAAAAAGGGCAAAGACCCTGATGGAGATGCACGGGCAGCTGCACAGCACTCGGCATCGCAGGGAGGGAGCCAGCCTCCAAGCCAGGGACATCGCAATAACAGTGAAAGCTGAGCTTTGCTATTAAGCACTTGTCAATACAGCATGGTTTGTTGCACTTTTCCCCGTCCGAATGATTGAAGCCAATTAAATTACTGAAACCAGGAGAGTGACTTGTCTTCCAAGTGCTGCACTTGTCTGAGAAAACGAGATAAAGCAATACTGACTTTTCTGAAGTTTCATCGCTCGGTGTCTTTAGCTCATATGTAAGGAACTTGTCTACGTCTTTCGGGAGCAATATCTCTGACCTGTAACAGGACTTTGTGTGTATCAGCCTTCTAAAGTAAACTTCTGTATCTGAAGATGCCAGATCTACTCACGCAAAAGTCGATGTAAGTGAAAGCTAAATTCATATTTATGGCTGTCTTACAAGTATCATTTGGCTTCAGGTAACATATTCCTTCAAATGCCCCACTCACGGACACAATGAAAATTGTTTCACGACTAAGAGAGAGTTTCTTCCCTCCTGAGAAACGAGGTCGGTGATTGACTTGTTTCCCTGATATGAGCAGCAAATGCTATATGCCTAAATGTTGTATCACGATACCAAGCCTGAACGTTATTTTAATTGCTGTCAAATACTCTGTTGCAAGTAGAGAGTGGCTCTCATGGCAAATACGAACCTGGATTTCAATTGTGTAGTGCCTCCATCCAGAATTTTGCAGTCAAGATGACTAAAGGTACTGATACAAATCTGACCTTAAGTGACATTAAAAGAATAAGAATTTTTTCACTGAAGCTTGGAAGCCCAAATCAAACTTTCCTCTAGAAATGCTGGTTTCAGATACTGACTTAGAAGTACACTTCAAAAGGATCACCAACACCCACGCACCCTTTTCCTCCATAGAAAGAACTGCCACAGCATGTTTATTTCTTTTATGGGAATCTTATTTATCACTGGACAAGCACTATACAAAGAAATAGGATATCTCTAATGTGTTAACCTAGAGTATAAACTTCAATCACATTAGGGAGCTGAAGGCAGGGATTTAAAAACCGTCTCACTTCAGCTCTTTTGAGAATCCTGCACCAAACCCATAATTCTGTTTATCACCTGCAGTCTCCTAAAGGCATCATCTGAAAAGGAATAAAACCAATGGGACTCTTCCCATTTACTTTAATGGGCTTTGGATCAGTGCCCAAACATGTTAAGTTTCAGAGATAAATACATATTTAATTCAGTCAAGTTTTCCAAAACAGCTTCTGTTGAGATCAATAGCAAACTTACTGGTCTTCTGGGAAAAGAGATGAGGCCCACGCTCACCGCTCCGCTGTACTGCTGAAAGCTTAAGCAAAAATAACCTGGATTTAGGCAGCGGTAATACCAAACACAATTTAAAATATTTAACTTTCTTCTGTTAATAGCTGTCACTAACTACTGTTGCAACACTGTCTCATGAGAATAACCATCACTAATACATTAACTGTTCCCAAAAGCCGTTTAAAGGATTAACACGTACGACTACCTGGAAAACAGTATCACACCTCCCCACCGCTCGGCTTTAAAGTAGGTTTGCCTTCAAAAATAAAGGCTAAAACAAGGACACAGCTAAGCTTATCACGAAAAGCAATTTGATTAATGCACCAGAGCCCACAACGGGCACGTGCCAGCTTTGGACCCAGAGGCTGCCGTCCTGGACCGAGCAGCGTTAGCTGGGCTGCCGGGTCTGCCTTCGGTTAAGAAATTAATGGGGGGAACAACGTTTTGGTTTAACGGGATGACGAGACCTTAAGAAACAGTCACTCCTATGCCGATTGACCTGACGTTTTTGTTTACCTTGCGACCACTTTTGAAGCAGAGTTCAGAGCTCTGTATTTGAAACTGACGCGTTACACGAGGTTCGTGATGATCTTGTCCTGCGTGGCTTCACGAGGAATTGCTTTGTCCCGTGCCCTTTTCCTTCCTGCCCATAGGAAAGGAAATCAGAAGCAACTCCTGGAATCCTCCTTAGTCAGCACAGGAGCTGCAATTCAGCCCAGCCTTTACCCAAGGCACACTGTGCAAATGCAAAAAAAAATTCCTCAATCTACCACTAGCTGAACAGGCGTACGTGAACAAAACAGCTGTAGCCTAAAAGGAGTCTAGTCTAAACCAGAGAAATATTGTGACATTAAAAGCTCTGGAAATATATGGTAGAACATCTAGAAAGCTTTTAATCTGGATGAGTTTGAGATAAGGCTATTGTCACTTACGGGAGTGGTCACAAGCACGTTGCAACTCAGTAATGTATTATCCAGTCTGTGTGTGCTGTATCTATACCAAAAACATTATTTGTGGCCATTTTACAAACATTCTTTGTCACTCTGCATATTTTAAATTCGAGCTTGCTCAAGCCTTAAAGGAAGAGAATGCCATAAATAATGTTTTAGAAACTTCTGAGATTGACCAAAAAAGCTTTTCTCTAAGCAAAGGTGACGCTTATTTAAAGTCCAATATACTGCCGTCTCCTAGGGCTAGAAGCAGGTGTTGCGGGAGGGCAGGAATCTTCTTTGTTCAAGTGCATAGAGATTTAATTTCAAGCCCCAAGGACTGAAATAATCAAGCCTAAGTCACTGATACAAGCAAAGCTGTCGCCCATTTGCACCTCAGACCTGCACTGCTCTGATCTGGGGCAGATGTGCAACACTTGCTTTCCATTTCTGGGAGGCAGGAAAGGGCATCGCTACGGCAGATCGATTTTTAAAAATTGGCCTCTGCTTGAAACTCCTCAGGTTTGAAATTATGTTTAACTGACACGAAGAAGAAAATGTTTTGTGCGAGCATCAGGCAGTCAAAAGGGAAAGTACCCTCTGCTCCCGCTGTGCTGGCGGATACGTCTTTCTGTCACCCTCCGTAATAATCATCTCTCTGCCTTTTCACACCCTCTAACCGCGCAGGCGTCAGCCAAAGCCAATCTGCCTCTACCCTGCAGTTAAAACCCTCCTGTTGATCCTTGCCATACCATTTACAAACCTACCTACATACTCACCTGTAAGAAGAACTGCTTGTTTCATTTCGCTATGCCATTTCATTATTTTAATTATCTAACTTAGAATTCGAGTTTCTCAGAGCAAGGATAATTTTTCACTGCTTAGAAAGCACCGTGCATCTAGTATGTGTGTAATTGAGGTCCTAAAGTCATTAAGGCAATAATACAGGACAACTGTAAAAAAAATTATTAGAGAAAACATAGAAGACAGGAGATAGAGATCTGGGGGGAGGGGGGGAACAAACAAACAACAAAAATTTCAAGTTCTATTCTTCAAGCCTTTGGCTTAATTACTTAACTCTCCTCAGCTTGCTGTACTTCATGAAGTTGTCCACTGATTCTTATATCCACGCCACTGGGTGCTAAAACAGCTCTGAATTAATGAACGCGTATCTGATGTTACCCATTATCGTGTTACTATGTAACTATGTTCTTGTAGGAGTAAGTTTTAAAATTTACATGATACTGGAAAAAACAAGTTTTGACCTTGTAAACAACTATGCACTTGAGATTTATTGTTTTTAAAAGCATACGTAAACCTGAATAGTTCTACTGAATTCAGCATGACTGACGTCTCAAATCTTTGCAGGATTTGGTCTGGAAAATTACACATGCAAATTATTCTACAACAAGATATTTTGCAGGTTGACTTAAACTTGAGAATGAGCCAAAATGCTAACATTATTTCAGTACGATATGTAAATTGGTTTGAATAAAGCCCGTTCAATAGTGAGAAAATATTTTCCAGTAGGAATGATAAGACAAACACTCAACCATATACTGCAGAGAACAGTATTTTCTGAGCAGAAACTGCATCTGAGGATGGCAACCAGCTTGTTGTTTTCTTCCTATAATCTGACCTTGCTCCTTAATGAATAGCAAAGCTCCCGGCAGAGAAAGAATTAGGGCTTGAGTTCTTAGAAAAAGTAGCTCTTAAAACATTTCTGTCAGTTTAGGCAAGCACTTGAATAGTCAATTACTTTCCCCAAATTTATCCAGAACAGGTATTAAGCTGGAAAATGTAAGAAATGAGGTTGTCTACAGAGATTTCTTGCCCTTCAGATTCAAAAAGGAGATTAGAGTAAAGCCATGTCAGAATACTGGGGGTTTTTTTTCATATCCAAAGAAGCACAAAATATTTTTTTTTCATTTTTTAGTCCAAGGGAAAAAGAGCCACGATTGCCATGATTAATGTTTTGACACCACCTGATCCAATCAAGCATCCAGCTCTCCTGCTAATTGTCATTTGCATTTGGCTTCACAGATGCAAAGGGATGCCTGGTAGAAGTGCGAGATCAAGTTCGGGGTCAGTACCTATTTAATCGGAATTAATGACTATCAAACCTTGGGGACAGCGCAAGCTTAGGAAGAAAATCCCTGCAAACATCAGATTCTTTCCTGGCCTCACACTTGCATTGCTCTTTTTTGGGTTAGAATAGAAAACTCATACAGAAAACCTTAAATTTGGAAGAGAGTAAATAACTAACAAATAACTTCACTGGACCCAAACTATTTGGTTTACACCAGATCTGGATTTGATCGCTCTCAGTTTTAAAACACTCCAAGAACATCTGAACGCCTAGAAACTTCAGCTGGATATCAGTTAGAGAAATGATTCAAAACAGACAGAAAAAACAACCATAAAAATAACCTCATTGATTTCAGTTACTCTGATGAAAAACACAGGACAAGCTAGAGAGATGGGATCCTAGTTAAGACATAAGAGCTGTGTAAGGATGAGATCCCAAGTAATGGCTGAAAACGTTGCCCCTAAGAAAAAAGGGAGCGCACTGTAAAAACTAATAGCATGTAGCAAAGGCAGTTTCACTCTGTATATAGCATTCTTTATACACACCTTCCTTTGTAAAAGGAGGTTTATTTTTCTTCCAGTTTTGCTTGCTTGCTTATTTCTTTTTAGCTTGCCTTCACTGCACACTCACTCACAGAGTTGCCTTGCTTTTTGTTCATGATCATTAATTTCTTTTGGGAACAGGCTCTTCTCATCAAATACAGCTTTCAAGGCTACAAAACAGGAGTGAATTCCACATCAAAATCAGTTATACATTTGGTGGGGTACACTGAAAATCAGGCTGCTGGGAAGAGGAAGGAAAAAAATAAAAGAGGCAGACCTCAAGCACTATACTTCACAGAGAACAACACTGAATTTTCTGCTTCCAGTTTTGCTGACAAGTTTAGCTTTTTGGTAATTTTTCTCCCAGTGAGGGAACCGAGGCTTGTTCAGTCCTGAAGACCACGCTGTGTTCGTCTCTCCCTTGCAACCTTTGAGTTCACTGGCCAGGTCTGACAAATCTGATGGGAGAGTAAAGATCTCAGAGAACTTAATTTCGACAAAACAGGAAAACAGATGGACTGGATGGAGGAGGAAAAGCCTTTTCCTTGGAGAAGTACAGCAAGGTAACTTAGGTGCCTACCAAAGAGCGGGGGAGAACAGCCCTTCTTTGGAGATGCCTCCGTTCCTGGGAAATCCTCAGCCAGAGCCAGCATCTTGTTGGGCACTGCAGTCAAACCCAGTAAATCTCAAGGGCCTCCCTCCCTGTACGTGCTGCCCAAACCAAAACCCTTCTAGTGTCCAGCAGAACTTTGCTTTTTACTTTTAGAGGGAGCCAGTTAATCCCCTGCTTGACTCCAGGAGACTAGGCTGGCTTTTTTTTTTTTTTTTTTTTCTTTCCCCTTCTCCAAATCTCAGTTCTTTTAGTTTATTGTAACTTCTATCCTGCCATTAAGAACACAAAAAAAAAAAAAATCAAATTATCCTCTATCGAAACAAGAACATTAAAACTGTTCACTGAAAGTCTGCATGACTGAGCAGGTTTACCCTGCAACCATTTATTTACATGTACGCAGCAGGCTGCTCTTCAGGGATTCCTCCAGTCCCAGACTAAGGACAAGATTCTTTCTTCTCATGTGCAAATATCCCTCCCGCTAAAGTCAGACTAGTTCATGAATAAGAATTAAATAATATTCGCTGAGCTGTTACTATGACACCTGATAGTATCTCATTTGAGCAGCGTAGGCTGGAAGTCCGTACTACTGTCTTTGGAAAAGAGGCCTGAGGAATTGTTAAGATTTCCATACACTCGTATATTGTTAACAAGATGATGAGCATTAGCTCATCAGAACATGGATGAGCTGCAGAGATCAAAATTGCTGCAACCATTTAAGCTGAAAGTTCACTTGCATTTAACAAGCTATGAATCCAGTAGGCGAAGACTGAATTTTATTCCCAAATGCTTGTTAACACTATAGAGACCATTAAAAAAAAATACAAAAAATCAAAGGTACACAATATTCGCTGAGCCCTGCTCATTACTGCTTAAGTAGGAAACGGTACCATTAGTGCAGAGGAGGAAACCAAGAAGCAAAAAATTCAAGACAGGTTTTTATCCAAACTGTGGAATCTCACTTTACAGCTAAAATTGCAGGTACTTAGCTCTTGGGAAAGCTACAGGAGTTTGTCTACTGATTTCAGTAAGCTTAGGACGAAACTTGCAATAATTTAAAGGATTAGAACTTTAAAGATGTAAACTGCATTTCTGGCTTCACTTAAAAGGTACATTAAACTGAAAAAAAAAGCACTAATTAATACATTACTGGGGCTTAACACTTAATTTCAGATACAAGAAAGCATTTTAAACACACTGAAACATGAACAGTTTTGCCTAGGACTTGTTAAAGTTAGCTGCAAAAATAATCTGATACATATTTACTGATACCCCGATCCACAAGGCAGTAGAATGTTGCTCTTGGCTTTAATGAGAGATGGTTCAAAGTCTCAAACAACAAATCAGTTCACGGTGCCTATGTCTGCAGCACAGCCATTGCAGGAAAAAAAACCTTCAATAATCAGTGCGCTTGAGGCAGGACTGTGTCCACAATACAATAAAAATACTCGGTGGCACAAACTGGACCAACGTGAGAGAGATTTGTATTACCAATTCAGCTGTTTCCTCTCTATATAGTGGTCACTGAGAAGCCAAGTCCACTTAGAAATAAAATACAGATTTACTAACAGCTGTGCTTATTTAGTTTGATAACGGTGATATTCACACATAGCAATTTACGCTTCATTCAAGTTTTGCTTTTAAAATTGCACTGCCCACACTATTCTTATGGCATTATCGCTCATTTATCTCTCATTTTGAGCAACTCACACTAATGTGGATGTGCCAGACTTATTCTTCTTTTGCTTGACAAGGATGATTTTTGGGTAGTTAAAGCTAAAATAGTGGGTAAGTTCTGAAATGCTGGAATCGTCTATATTAAAAGCACAGTGTTTTACACCTTGCCTTTCACAGGAAACGCAGAGAGAGGTGGGGAGGGACGTGGAGCAAGAAAGACACTGCTAATGAAATCCTTACGGCGAAATAATATCCCTTGGTCAGATGAAAACAGGCACTTGATTAAAGAAATAAAAGCTCACATGACAATTAATTCAGCTTCAAAGTATTTAATTTAAAGATTGCACATTTGGCCCTGCTGAGTCAGCTGCAAAGCATCTAACGCAATCAGGTTCTTTCACCTCATTTCTTTCCCTGAGCTTAGCTATTGACCTTTGCTATCCATCTCACCGAAAGCTGATAGTGTCTCACAGAAGATCCCCAAATACTGACCTTCAAACAGCCGATATCTGTATCTGCAAACCATGATCAATTGAACGCTATAGCGTGCATGGTTACAAGTGTCGTATATCCTTCATACCGCAGTCAGCTTGTTAGCTGTTCTGTTTTGAGAGGAGGTTTTCTAAAGAAGAGGGAAAAACTGCAAATTGCAAAGCCATCAGAAAGCCTCATCAAGGATGCGGAGACGCTAATGAATGCACAAGTCAACTTCTTTAATGAATCAAATTAAGAAGTTATACAAACCTTGACAAGAGCCTGCTTGACCTGAACAGTGAAAAGGTGTCTCTGAACCCCGACAACACCTAGACAGCAAATACCTCTTTTAAGGAGACTGATATCGCTGACGTTTTATTGGAACTTCGTTTGCTTCTTCAGTAGGAACACCTAAAGCGGAATGCTGTGTCTGAATGTACTTGGTAAAGACAGGCTGCAGAAGTAATTGGGTTTTTCCAGCCTCCTTTTTAGTATTATGTTTACTTTCAAAACGTTTCCAACTTTGCTCCTTTTCACAAAAAATATCTTTTTAATGAGCAATTAAGCCATCACCAGGCACTTACACATTCAGTGTTGGTCAGGGAAATGAGGAGTTGCCTGATGGTGCTGGGTTTTGCCTGTAACTACGCTAAGGAGAAAATTACTTCTTAAGTTAGCTGAAGCAGCCTCTTGCCCCGCTCTCATGCTCCCATCTTCAGTCATTTGACAGTTGAGGTTATGTTTTCCAAATGGACTGAGGGAAGTATCTCATCTTATTAAGCATCATACCTGGGCAGCAATCATCTGGTACAATATCTAAATATCATTTTCCTCTCATACTCTCGGATGTATTTTTTTAAAAAGCTGTTCACAAATTAAAATCCTTTTTCTTCAAACACATTCAGAAATCAATATTTCAGACTCATTTTTTCAATTAACCTGTAAAGCCTGATCCACTGCCTGATGAAAGAAGTTCTGTTTTTTCCAATCAAAATCAGTGGGTTACAGAACATGCCCTTACAAAGTAAGAAGTTGTTGAGATAGGATTATATGTCGTACTACTTACTTGAAGCCTCAAATCAGGTGCTAAGCAATAAATCTTGGAGTTCTCTATTACCTTCATCTCATTTTAGCACAGATGGTAAAAGCTAGTGACCTTTATTTTTTGCCTTTCTGTGCTGAGAGCTGAAGTAATGAGAATATAATGAAGGTCTACTTATTTTCCAACAGGCTAGGAAGACTCAGGTTTTCAGAGCACCACTCCTCTGTCTTTTCCCTAAAGTATTTCTCAGGGAGAACAAAGTCAGACTCATTCGTGCCATCAATCTCCTTGAGGGCTCCAATATTCAATGGCCTAAACGCACCTTAAAAATCCATGTTTACTGAAAAACCAAATGCAACTGTGCTTCTACAATAACTTAACTGTTCTCATCTAATCTTCATAATATTACTCTACTAGGCAGACAATACAGTTACAGGCAAAAAACATTCAGGACCTCTAAACAGATGTGCAGGATAAAAATGATTATTTTTTGCTCCTTAAGACACAGTCAGTTCTTTACAATCTTTTAGGGGAAACAAAAAGTTACCTTTCTTTCCTAAAAGCAGCTTCCACTTCAGTTAAAAAGCCAAAACTCTGCCTGCTCTAGATGGGATCCCTCCCAAATGCTGGGAAAGCGGGCCAGCCTCTTGAAAATAATTAATAGTGTTAATTATTACTTAGTTTTGTGAAAACAAGCCTGTACCGAGAAATATTCAGGTGCTCCGTTTCATTTGTTGCTGAAATATTTAGCTGTCATTTGAAACAACGATACTAGGGGAATCAGTTGGGAATCAGTTTGGGCCTCTAGCAAAACCAAAAAATATATGTAAATTCTAAAAATGCCAGCGGAAATAAATCTGTGCCTGCCCCCGAGTCACATCACTCATGGACTCCCCAAACGCAGCAAACGGAGCGCAAGCATCTCCCTCAAGGTCAGGCTCACAGGAGGAATCTGTACGTATTGATCTGAGGAGCAGTTCGCCGCCGTTTGCTCGCCATTGTCTACATTTAGATGTTGCACGTGCTGTCGCCTTCAGTCTTTTTCTTAGGTATAGAACTGCGAGATTCGTCCGTACGTGAAAAGTACGGGGGGATATTTTTAATATACATACATTTTATATATTTCTTTAAAAAAGATTTATATAGTTATATATGTATATAAATACGGCATGAAGCAGACCTTCAGAGGAGAACGCAAAATAAAAGTTTTATTGCCTCTCAGCTACGCAGTAAGCTTTAAGCAGCCACAAGAACACTTAAGTAGTGCTCTGCTTTTAGATAGATACTTTTTATAACATGGCTGAAGAAAGAGGTTTGAAACTATAACTAGCCTTCAGTAGGAAGGGTCTTACTCTTTTGTTTTATCCATTCTGGAAAGAAAAATTAGAAAACAACCCCAGAATATTCTATGATTAGATATACATGTAACGAGGGAAATTACGTCAAAATAACTGTTTACCACGTCACTGGTTCATGTTGGTTTGGCATTTAAAAGTTTCTTTCCTCCGTGAATTCCTCCCAGAAAAATGAAACATTTTTTGGCTAAAGTATAAACCGAAAATCCAGAGGGTAGCATGTATTCTAGCCTTTCCCTGAGATGCCCCCCCTTTCAGAAATAGCCGCTGTTTCCAGCGGGATTCCAATAGGATGAAAGGATGGGACCTACAAATGTGTTTGCAAGTCTATGCAGCCTCTGTTTCCGCAAGCATAAGCAACAGAACCAGTTGAAACAATTTATGGTTAGATCAAGAACCCCTTTAAACCCAAGAGAAAGTTTCTTCGTGATTTTGGAGGGCTTCAGATCAGGTAAATAGCCATTTGCAAGTCATATGTGAAATAACCTACTCGTACAAACGCAAGCGAGATGTTTAGCAAGTGAGCCAGAAATTCAACTTGCATAATAACGCTCCTAATCATCTTTTTTTAATGAAGTTTTAATTATGTAAAAATTAGTAACTGGTCTAGAGGTTTATACATTACCATAAATGTCTCCAAAAAAAGAGCATACTCTCAGAAACGCCTCACATCACTGCAGAACTGGAAACTAGGACATGTTGATGTGATCCCAAAGCAATTTTTACTAAAAGCCCTATTTCTGTGGAATCTGGCTGTAACAAAAGAGAGAATCCCTCATGAGGCCACTTTCTAGTAAAATATTTACAAGAACACCCAAAAGCCAGTTTCTTTTTCATGTGCTTGTAAAAATGTACCAAAAGTGGAACAACTTGATCTATTTATCTTTAGGCACTTCTAAAACTCAAAAAAAAAAAAAAAAAAAAAGACCTCTGCCATCCTCTCCCTACAACAGTCGGCGAAGGCACCCACTGGGCTGGAAGGTGGAAGAAGGGGCTGGCACCTCCCCGTGTGAGTTACCACAGTTGGGAAGAGGCAAAAAATGGCAATTCCTCGGAAAAACGCACACAAAATGGCACTTGTTTAGCAATTTGCTATTTTCCTATCAGAATATCAAAAACTATGGTGTTGGGCCCAATTCAGGTCTGATTTCCAACCGCTTTATCGAGTGAAATCTAAGGGGAATGCTCTGAAATTAGATTCTAGATTTAAAGTATATTGAAAATGTTTTTCACCCGGTGTTCTTTTCAGCTGCTGCTCAGTCTTTAACAAATACTTTATCCCGTATAGAAATAACCCCACATACAGCAAAATTACCTTCAATTTTAATTCATGTTGGTGATTCAGATGGTACTGCTACAATTAAATATGTGAATGTTATCTAAAACGTATTTTCATACTGTAATTGTTTCAAGATTTTATGTTTAGAAAATGTAATGCAAGGAAGCATTTTAGTACAATTGCATTTTACTCTGCTTGTATTTCATATAATCCGTGCTAGAGAAGGTTATTGAAGAATGAAATGCTTAAAAACATACCAAAGCAATGACGATTAATACATCTTATCGTCGTAGGGCTAAATACTATCTTTCATAATAGCATCTAAGAAACCACACATCATTTTTGAGAAAACAGAGTCCATAAATGTAATAATAAAGCCATGTACACTGTATCAGCAAACAGGCATCACGCTGTACCATCTCCGTTCCATTTCAAGGAGACACTTTCTAGCACATAGACAACACGCACTCAGCACCTGACATCTAGGCAGTGCCAGAAAATTCCATTTGATCTTTCCATATCGCATGAATCCATGTTCCTAACTGGAGGATGGGGAAAGCAAAGCATGAAAAACTGGAGAAAGCACATGAATTTACTTAAAATACAATTTCTGTCACGTTAACAAACAATTGGTTCAAACTGGAGACAATTTCAGTGCTTTATTTTAATACAAAATCTTGAAGTCTTCCAACATTCCGAAAAAAAATTGGGTCTGAAGTGTCCTATATTTTTGGCTCTTTATCCAATTTTGACATAATAGGTCAAAGCATACCACTGCATAAACCCACCTTTTATAAGTTACTTACAAGTAAAATCACTGTTTATCCTCCACACCCAAATTAGGAGGTTCCTCTTCAAGAAGAGGAGTTGCTTTTCTTTCTGTCTTCATCCTCATCAGCCTTTTTTCTTGTACTTGTTTTTTGCAACATCCTTCCTGCGAAAGGCAAGAAGATTTTCAATTTGCTGATATTCTTCCTAAAAGTATAGAGTTGCTTGAAGCTTGAATAATTTCTTGTAGTCTTCAGATAAAATAGGCAGACTCTCCTATATATAAATATATCAGTTGTCATCCTTTTCCTGAAAGAAGAAAAAGACAAAGAAAGCAAGCACATATCTCCCTTGAGACATCTGTAGAGGTACAGTATTTATTTCTACCATGGCAGTTCTTAAGAGTGTTGGTTTTAAAAGCCAGAATAACTACCATACCACAGCTACTTTTTATTTGTATTTCATATTTCTACCCAAGTACTGCCTAAAGAGGGAAAAGCTGTTCCTAAAATATTCCAGCCTTCCACAGAAAGAGCTGGTCCAGCTGAACAGAAAGAGACTCTGAGCATCGTTCCAGTAACACAGAAAGGGATGTGAAGAACCAGCAATAAAGTCACCCATTAAGAAAATGGAAAGTAACTGGGCTGGTTTTTTGCTATTAAAAGAAATAGGTCGATGGATGCACATGCTCCCCGTGGCACTAAGAGCAACGCTACGGAGAGAATGGGTACGGCGTCAGCCCTCTGCACACAGGTCTCCGGGGAGGTGACACAACTGGTGTGGCTGGGAGATGCTGGGCAGGAGATGGGCTGGGTGCCTTCTCACTGCGGCCCAGACAGCAGTCCTGGTCAAAAAAGAAAATACCTAGGTACCTGAACACAGACAGGAGGAGTCTGAAAGCCGCTGCTTACTGCTTGTAATCCTGGTCCTGGAGGATTGATAAGGAAAAGTCTCTGCTAATCCCTTTTTGTGGTGGGGGAGAAGGAGATAGTTTTTCTTTAGCTGCCTGGTTGAACACTCCTTAGAGTCAGTTAAAGGGCTCCCGCGGACTTCACTCAATAGCTTAGAGCTGAAGTTTGAAGCTTTGCTCCCTTTTCCCTTTGCTAAAAAAAAAAAAAAAAGATAAAAAAATAAAGCCACAAGTGAAACTCAATTCCTTTGCACTTGTCCTACCAAATTAGAGAACAAAAAAAACCGAAGTGGACTGATTTTCTTGCACTCTACCCATATATTCCATACTTTCACTTGCCTGACCTATTAGGAGATACTGACTCACTTTCTCAGAAGCCACGATAACAGATCCAGCTCCAGCACGAGCATCACACCCTGCCATCAGCTGCCTCCCCAGGGTATTGCAAAGCTTCCACGGGAAACACGGCTTGTTCCACGCTCCTCCTAACCCACCAGTGTGGCCAAACGGGCAGGCTGAGCAATTCTACACTGAAGCAGCCTCTGTTGTGCATGAACTTATTGTTCCAGTCACTTTTTAAATATCGAATGGGACAAATCTGCCAATAAATTTCACCCACATGAAATACGTAGTGCAAGTTCGTTGCTAGAAGCATTCATTTCCCAGAGCAATGTGAGATGCAAGAGAGTTATAGCACAAAAAATGTTCTGTCAGAAGTTTAACCTTTATCTTCTGTTCAGGAATACTGTGATCCAAAGTAAATCTCTGTGTAAACAGTTTTCTTCATAGAATTGAAAGTAACTGGTGAACTGACTATAGATGGAGAGGGAAAAAAAAAAAAATCAATAGCCCTATGAACAGATTTCTTTGAACAAGGTAAATAAATCCGCAGCTTTTCAAATCATTTTGTAGACGTATGATGCAGATTCGAAGAATGCCCAGTAAAAAACCCCACAGAATACATTTTACATTCTCAAGACAGAAAACAGCTGAAGATACCAGTACAAAAATCAAAATGTGCGGTGACATATATCCTATGCAACCTCACTGACTTTGGAGCAATTTCATGGGCTATAAATCTGTACATATTATGATTCTACGTTTGTTGCCAGACTGGGTTTAGACTATTTAAATTCCCTGTCAGTATCAGTTATGATCAAATCTGTTCACATAAAAAGTGAAATAGATCCATAACAAGACTTAATGCTTTGTTGTTTGAAAAACTATTCCAATGTGCAATTAAAAACGCCAAGATCTCTAATTGAACCAGGTTTTTTAAGAAGAGAAAATTAAAGATTGTTACGTACTTAAATCAGAGCCATTAATAACACCCCCTTTTCCCTAAAACTCATTTTATTCATTATAGACAAATTGAGCCAAGCCAGTGTGCAGAAAATACTTTAAAACACCTGTCAATGAAATATTCCTTCTACCGTCTAGAAAGAAAAGCCTCATAATAGCTTGCTGAAATCAATGTCAGTCATTAAAATCGCCTGCAGACATTGTGGGCCTTCTAGAAGTCCTTCTTTAAGCACAACCACATTGCTGTTTTAGTCGCTGCATATCTACCCGAGATATTCCCAGCTTTTATCAAGGAGCTTGTGTTTGTAAATAGGCATTACAAAACCTCGCAGCTAATTTTCCCATTTTTGTACTTAACTGCTTTATGAATCCCCATCTCTTTTGAAGAGAATATGCACATTCGTACAATTTTATTATAATGAGCTAAATTCTGCCATCCTTCATCATGATAAAGAGAATCATATCCCGGAGATTAATCACTGAATTTCAGTGGAACCATTCATTGACTAATGATCAAACTCAACAAACAAGGCGGCAGATGGTGGCCATATGAGATTTCTAGTGCCTTCTTTAACGAGCACAAAACACAGTCTCTACCTCATTTGCACATCCCAGCCACTACATCAATGAGGCGTCTACACACGAGCAGCTGCCTGAACGGAAAAAGCGTTGCTTAATTACAGGGCCAGGTCCTCAGCTAACGTAAATTGGCCTTGCTCCTTCTCCATCGGCAGAGATGGAGAATTTCTGTCACCTAAATATCGGGTCCGTGACTTCTGGAGAGGGTCTGCAGGATCAGCAGCAAGCACCTCGTCCAGGGAGCCCCGGGGCTACAACAAGCATCTCCCCAGCGGCACTGGCAATAATTCTACACCAGATTACTCGGGGATACCAGCAGCAGGCTGAAAAACAGACCCCTAAAAGCTCAATAAGCTTATTGTGCCTTTGACATATCAGTGACATTCGCAGTATTGTAAGCCTTCCTCATCTAAAATATTTAGCTCCTTAGAAGCAGTCAAACAGATATGCATCCTGGCTGGCATATACATGCGGTAGATCACTAATTTATTTCTTACGGCCCTCTTGGGTGCCGTGTGTGCCGAGACAACTGCATTCCCAGAAATGGGCATAAATATCTGTATTTATTTTCCCATCACGCTGACTTGAGGAGTTGGGGAGAGGGAGCCAGCGTAAGAACCATATAGAGAAAATGGCTTGACAAATACTCTCGGTACTCTTCCTTCAGCGGAGTACTCGACATTATTTCTCATCTACTGTGCTATAGTTTAGAGTGGGCCATAATTACGGATTTCCAGCTGGCACGATGATTATTATATATTAGATGTTAGTCTGTAAAGACTGTCAAACCAATGAAATTTTCAGGTTTTGAGTAGCCTCCAGGGTAGGGCTCTGCAAGGTTTCACGAGCAGTTAGTGTTATTTATAGTCTAGAACTAAACAAGGCAGAAATTAAGGGAATGCTCCTCGCTGAAGGTAATGATATGAAAATGCTGATGCAAGTCTGTGACAGTAGACAGAAGCAATAGCCTTGAGAATATATTGAAAGTGTGGAGGTGAACAGAGCGAGCACCACCTCAAGGCTGCTTTTTGTCACTCTGACAGGACAAAGTTGTAAATACCTCCCCCCCCCAGTCTACACTCAATTATCAGTAATTTGGTAGCACCCGGGATATTATACGCATAGGAAAATATAGCACGTCACCTCCAGTTCTCAACAAAATCATTTGGATAAGCTGCTTTTTCACCAGGTTTGGATTGCAGAGGCTTTGGAGGATTGAAGTGCAATTTCAGGTAGGTATTTTCCATACCGCTATTGCAAACAACTTTTCTACCATTGCTCCCTAGACTAAACAACACTAACTTTAAATGAATCGGCCAATCCTGAGCCAAACTTACAGCAAAAAAAAAAATTCTTACCAAACCTAATACATACATGTGCTATATGAAAGTTCACCTTAAAAAGGTTAACAGAACTTGCATTCCTATATGGGTTGTAACGCTGGTCACTGAAAAAAAAAAAAAGTGGTTTTTATAAAGATCAGACTATTAAAATATTGGTAAAGGTGTTCCAAGGAAGTGAGAAATGGGTCTTAAGGCCTTTGCTGTTCCGTATATCGCTAGCAACTCCCATTCCCCATGGTGTAACCCCAATCTTTGGAAGGGAAGGGGTTTCATTTCAGGTTCTTATCTCGGAACGGGACCAGCGTGTATCACCTAAGGGTAATGCAGAGTTGTGGCGTGAATGGGAAGCGCTGCATTACAAGGTTTTACATTTGCGACCATCTCAGAAATGCTCAGTGCTGACTATCCGGAAGCTTTGAACTAATTTCCTGCCCGGACTGACTCCTTCAGTCTTTGAGACGGGAGGATGGGAGAAGTGGGGAGGAGCGGAGCTTTTCTCCCTGCCCCTCTTTGGCCAGTAACATGGTGTGTTCCCAAGGGCTTTCAGTCCTGCCTCCTTAAAGTCAAGGCACGAGCTTCGGCTCCTTTCAGTGCCTGTGTAATTGCCAATTCTATTAGCAAAAATTGAACTTGCAATCTTCAGTATCAAAAAACATCTAAGTTAAAGGCTGAAACGCTCTACCTGCTATCTCTGCTACAACAAGCTGCTACGGAACATACACCAACAGAGCCAGGGAGTTCTTTAAAGAGCTAAAAACATACCGATTCAAAATAAAATCGGTGAGGAATAAAGATTACATATAGCACTACGTTTGAAAACCTTTAAAATTTTTTTTTTTGCGTACGTGCACTTTCACACGTGATGTGCTACACAGAAAACATTATTTGGTGCCTGTACGATGAGAGGCACCTGACTGTCCTTTTAGTTCCTCCGCTGTAAATCACACACATCCCTACACACCTCTGGGGGGAAAAAAAAAAATGCTTCTATTCGAAAAAAAAAAAAACTTGTCCACAGTACACAAACTCAATATAAACATACATTTGTCCTTGACTCTCGAAATGATCCGATTTGGTTGTGTCTGGTAGGTATTACAGCTTGGTCACCAGCCAGCGCCTCGGTCCTCCCGCACAGTGACAGAGCCAGTCTCCTCCGATAATGAGGGCACGTTCCCGGCTGATCTATGAGGCAATAAACATTCTGCTATCTGTAACGAGAGTACGTGGCAGTAAAATGCAGCACGGAGGGTACGATACCGACCCCCCTTTCCCTTCTTCAGCTTGAACAGAAAATTGCTTCACGATATTCAGGTGGAAGGCTGTAATTACCCTCATAAAAGATGCACAAATAAACCAGTCACAAACAAATTAATCTAGTCACGCCTTACTATTACAGAGAAGTGTTTTATCAGTATTGTCTTAAACATTATTATTATTCCTAATAGGTTGAACTGAATTTTGAACCGAGTTGCCATAAAAATGCTGTCTGCTGACAAATCAAAGGATAAAACAGTAACTGCCACAAATACTATTTCTCTGCCAGCATTGAACACCGTACCCAGCTTGCAGCAGTACCAGTTCATGGGATATATGTTCTTATCAGCAGACATATCAGTGATATTACCAATATTGTGGCTACAGTGACCCAAATAGATAATTAATCATATGACCATCTCATAACATCTGTTACCAAAGTAAAATGCCACCTTAATCTCAAATGATATTCAGATCTACAGCATGGGTACCTAGATCTTACCACCTGAAGAACTGGTGTCGATGGTTTTCCAGCGATCAGAGCTTAGGAAGATGTCAGTGCTTACACAGAATTGTATGAAAGCCAAGGAAATTGCAGTTAAGTATTTCCCGGACAAAATTCTTTCCATTTCTGTTTATCTATTGATTGGAAAGAGACAAACTGAATCAGATTCTATCTCCCCAAGGGATCACAACAGCAAGATCATAATAGGATACAGGTGCACATGGCAAAGTTAGAGTCAGGGAAAACAGATAGCTGTCTTTGTAGCTATGGTAATTTAATAAGATTTTGCCAGATAGAAATAGGAAGTAGAAATAATCAGTAACAATAATCTTTTCTTCAATTTTACCATTTGCTTTTAGGAAGAAAAAAAAGCAAGTCGGTCAAGTGATCCCAGCTGAAAAATAATAGGCTCAATAGCCTGGTAGGAAGAAATATAGACTCATCTTTACCGAAATAAAGGCCTTTCGGTCCTCTCTAATGGGCAGATTACAAACAGAATTTAGTCTGCCTACAACAACATTTTGCGTAGCGCAGCGATGTTTTATTGTCTGTAGATTAACACTGACTTTTGACTCACCACGCCAAAAGAAACTTAACTTTATTTAAAAGAATCAAAGCCGTATCTACAATGGAAAACCAACAACAAATCATTGAAAGGACAGTGGAGAAAATAAAACAAACTCCATCACTCTAATTAGAGCCTGAAGTGCCTATGCAAGACCACAGATGGGTTGTTCTCGAGCAGAAGTCAGGTAGGACGTTGGCCTCGTAACCCACCATCAAGATGCCCAGGAGGACTGCCTGGCTCCAGAAATCTCAGGTAGAAACTCAGTACTTGAATGGCTCCAGAAAGCGTGCTGACATCTAATTGGGATTCATTTTAATCATGTCGTTAGTCACCTGTATTTTGACTGTATCTAGACCAGGTTCCCAGCCTCCTACTATGGTCAGTGGCGCTTCAGAGAGCAGTTCATCCCACCTGCGTAAGCAAGCGAAGAACGTAGTCAGCCTGTGCTGGTTGGAGTCAAAACCTACGTTTGCTGGAAAAAAAAAAAAAAAAAAAGAAAGAAAGAAAAAAAATCAAGACAAACATTTAGATGACCGAATTTGGGTGCAGTTTAGACCCAGGTCTCAACTGAAAACATCTAATAATGAATATTATTCTTGGTTCATTACAGGCATGATGGATTCACAGGTACAAAGGGAGTTTTAGCTACTTGTAAGCCCCGATTACTTTGCAGGCATGTGTGAAAAGCAACAGTATGTTCCCACCCTGCAGCTGGGTGTTATTACATAAAACCAGTAAGTACTATAAATACACAACACAAACCAGAAAGAGAGGTGGTATGCATGTACCCTTGGTACTAAAGGGCATTTTTCTCCATTTCTAGCTCATTGCCAATACATTGTATCGAGCATGCTTTTGGCCATAACGAGGTATTTTCCTTGCTGAATTTATACCCTAAAAGGCACAGAAAAATATTTGGTCTGAAAGTTTCAGAGGAGACAAAGACACAAAAGCAATTCATTCCTTTTTATTCCTCATCTCACTGTGAACAACTGTTGTCTAAGTCATCTCCTTTGAAAAAGCAACATCTGTATTCTTTGAAATTCTAAGTTTACAAATGAAATGTTTGCAAATTATGTCTCGATATTTTTCATAACAGTGGTATAAAAATTTAGCAGAGAAGTGTTTTTCATAATTTCAGTTCTTTAATGGTCCTGAATAATTTTGAAGTGCCCTTTCTCCTCTACTATAAAGCAGAGGAAACAAAGCCTTAGGAAATCAATATTGTGGCAATCCTATGCTGTAAACACCAATCTTACAATAGCCTGAGTATGGACAGACCCACGGCTTGAAACAGGATTCGCTGTGCAGAACTGGTGCCTTAGGTTGCAAGAGATATGGTAAAGCATTTCTTCAACTGTGCTGCAACTTTTCAAGCAATATTCAGTGATGTGCAGCCAGACCTAAATCTTCGTCCTGCACTGAGTTGCCAACGAGCCCGTGAGTTACTAAGCTTTGAGAAAATTAGACTTTGATAGATGTTTTGTCTTAAAAAACCTGAAGCAAACAATACATTTCAACAATATATCTTTGCCTGCTTTTTCTTAGAACATGCACAGTACCTGTCCCAACATGTAACCATTATCATTCTCTTTAGTACCAGGATCTGGGAAATGTCAACTGCTCTGTCCTTTCCCATACTAAGTATATGACGACAGTGAAATCAAACTTCTAATTAAGAAAAACAAAAACCAAACTTAGTATAGGCAAAGCAGAAAAATGCCCTAGAAATTTCAGAGCCAATAAAGCCATGAAGAAATATAGAAGAAAAAAAAGGCGATATAAGCAAAAAAAATAAATCAGGTGACAGGAATTACTAAGTCACATACTACTATGCCCAAGTCACATACCTTCCATTATGGATTTTTCTCCATCAAGACACAGAAGACAGCAGCACTGACAGTATCCCTCATTTTATGGGCAGAAGAAAGAAACAAAAATTAAATTACATGTTGCAAGTCATAAAGCAAGACAGTAACAGAACTGCGTAGCAGAGGCAGGACACGTACCAATGACATGATAGTTAGAAGGTATAAATTTTATCCAAACTCCTATGCTTCTGTTTGCACAGTTCAATGCTTTGAAGGAAACTCCTGTTTCTCAGGTAACCCTCTGCATATTCAGCAATTCTGACATTTCCAGAATACATCAGACTTACTGCTTTTATGCAGAAGCATCTATTTCATGTGCAATAAAACTAACGTACTGGGACATATGAGATTCAGCATGTGGTACACAGATTGCTCCGGCTACGCACGCTGTCTGGGATTGCAGGATACTGTCAGCTTGGCTTACAAGTTAAAATACTAACCAGTGGCATAGTAGTTGGTAGTCTGCTACCTAAGCAGCGGCATCGATAGGTTCACGTGGCCTCTATTCCCTTTCGGAGGGCTGTAGACACCCCTCCAACCCAATGCCTCGCCGTTTTCTCAACCACTACTCACAGGGCTTTAGAGGTCCCTACCTATCTCCATTGAGTAGGCAAAGGACTGAAGGAAAATCCGTGTCACTGATATACAGTGATATCCAGAGTTTTCCTTGGACTAGCCCAACATCATGATAAAACCCAATAAAATAGGGTCTGTATGTTGCCACACACCACTATGTGCTTTTCCAAGGCTGGTACTCCTTAACTTACAGTCTGGCTTCTACAGATTAAAGTATCTTTTCAAAAGATGCAGTTTGGGGAAATATTGGTAGTACATCTCATTTTAAATGCAATATAATTCACGCAGCGATAATTTGTATTGACAGAAGTTTCAGATAAAATGTATTTGCCATTAAAGCTGGAATGCATTCCACATATTGGTATTCCAACTAAGCATATCTCACAGCAGGAATCTATTTCAAAGGTGTTGCATACATTTGTTTTATGTAAGTGAGATTCAGGAAGGCTTCATCTTCAAGTTTTAGTTACAAGACAGAAAGACTGAAATAAGGAATTTCCTTGCTATATCACCCCTGCTGGAAACACTTGACCTGAGCTTCAGGACACTAATTTAAAACTCTGATCGTTCTTAAAATTTGGACTTCCCCTAGTTTATTCTTTGAAAAGCACCACCATTGCACCTGCTTTTTTCTTATTATAACTGTTTAAAATAGGGCTATGGTTTTGCAATGCTACTTTTTAAAAGTTGAAGTGGAAGATAGGTATAATATATAGAAGACCTAATAGACCTAATGTTCTAAGACAGAACTTTTGTATTGTATGCTTGTAATGTAGCGTTAAGAGAAGCCTCTTTTCCAGGAAATGCATGTTATTATTACTATTTATTAGGGCTTCTCACTTCTCTAAAGTAACCTTCCTCTGAGAGCACTTCTTATTAGACAAAGCCAAGAGTTTAATTCACATTAACCCAGCACCAGCATTCCGGATAATGGGGAAAGGCATAAGGGCATAAGCTTGATCTTCGTTACAAGGCTGAGATGAAGGCAGCAAAGAACGCAACATTTAAAAGATTTTGCCATTATATAGAGAAGTTTCTGCCTGTGAGGTACCACCAGATGCCAGAAACACTTTGAACTGGTACGCTTAATGATCTCAAAGGTCTTTTCCAACCTAAAGGATTCTACAATTCTATTCAACTCAGACTGCCGTATTTCCTACAGCTACACATCATAGACCCACCTTTCAGGGGGTTTGTACCTTAAGTCGGTCCTTTTGTCCAATCCCCAGGATAAGCCAGATACACGATGTGTTTGGAACCAAACCTAGGGACTTTCTAAAGCATCACCAGACAAGTTAAGCAAGAGCACGGTCTAGCGAGCAAGCACCGCACTGGGAACCATGAGACCGATTCCTTGGCCGGCTCAGCTGCTGAATTTGTGCATCGCTTTTACTAAGCTAGCACTGTTTCCACTACCAGCCTTTGCTCAGCAGCACCGTGAACTCCCTGCATATGGATTTTCTGCTAGCCTCTGCTGATATATATGATGTGTTTTATTATAGAGCTAGTACGTGAAATTGGATGCATCAGAGCTGGTCCCCTCTGAAGAAGTCAGTTTGGTGAGTAAGTTAGGAAGAGTTTAGTGAGCATTCAGGTTAAAAATTCACAGTGCTATGTACTGGCCAGTTCTTTGTGGAGCTGGTATTTTCACCTGGAACATTTAAGCCACGGTCCAAGACTAAAGTCTGCTTAGGTCACGTGGTAATTTGCAACATGACCAGATGATTGAGAACATTACAAACCTGTTTAACTGTAACACACCAACATTTGAACAGACACTGCCAGTGTAGAACACAGGTTATGATCTTTACCAACGTAGCTCCCATTTCAAAATATTGACCTTGCAGTGACAAACGTACTAACCAGTTGACGACACGTCTCTCTAATTGAGGAGCATTCCAATTAAATATCCTGCTTTGGTTTTCAAGAGTCTCGTACTACGCAGGGCATGTTATAGGGGCTGCTAGAAAGCTGCACTAAAGGGCAGCAAAACCCATCGAGGTCAGATCCTTGTCAGGTTTCTAATACAGCCTCTCTCATTTAGCTGACTGGAAATAATTGAGCAAGAAAAGCAGGATTTCTACCATATGTTGCACAATCCTTGAAGCAAGCATTATATGTCACGGTTTATGTGTACATCTAGGGTTTTAGATGAGCAATGAAATCAAACTCCATTTTCCCAACAGCATTACGGCTTCAACATCTCTCTTAGCAAGGCAGCGGAAAAAACCATGCTATTGTTCTGGCATTTTGTACTAGGGTAAAACTGTGAGAGAAGCCAGTATCTTGAAAGGCTAAAGGAGAAGGACGATCTTTCCTACACCTTTACGGTCCCACTTGTGCTCCCATTGAAAAGCCTCGTCTCGCTTGCATCCAATGCCACAGAGCTAAAACTCAGCATCCCCATGACAACCAGTAAAAAACAGTTTGATTTTCTGCCCACTGTCAGTCAGCAAGAAGATAACAGTAGATCCTGTGTTTGAGCTAATTACCTAGGGGAAAGCAGAAACTGTGATGAAATATAAAGTCTTGCTGTATACGTCTTCATTACAATAATCTCATACATATGTGCTCTGAACTTAGAAAACACTAAAATCTGAAATGCAAATCACAGAGCAGTTGGCATTGATCTTTTTTTTTTTTTCTTCCCCCCTTTTCAATTCATTAAAAAGATTTCTGCTCCCAAACTATTAAAGCTCCAGGGAAGACAGCAGGCTCGCTCCTTCCGAATCATCGGCAGGGGCGAAGCGGGGCAGCACCGCATCTGCAGCCGCACACCACGTCCAGCTCGGGAGGCACGTCTCACAGATGCTGTGGGGTGGTTAGCTGCATCTTCCTCATTTCTCTAGAGTGACCGACACTGTCAGTAATAAATCGCCAGCCCCTGGAAAGTGAAATTCAAGGAGACGGAGAAGACAGCAGCTGTACTTTAGAACTCATCGGTAAGACCAGATTTCGAAGTTAGGAGACATTTTATTTAAAGATCCACTGTGATTGTTTCTTTTCTGTGTTTTGGTCAGTGGATGTGAACTTGCTCAAAGGCAACAAGCTCCTACTATCCTTTGCCATAAACTCACATCCAAGAGTCACATCCGATCGCCTTGCTTCAATCCAAAGTCAAGAAATCATCTTGCAATGCAGCAGAAAGGGTCATTTCTAATTGTACTATCGCAGTTAGAGCCCTATTTTTATAAAATAAAGCTGTGTCAGGCACTCAATACTTTAGAGGCATCATAGTGAGTCTCCTACATGTCACCTCATGACTGAGCCACTGTTTGTGTAAAGATGCTTCATACTTGCTCAGTGTTATTTTCATCTCACAGGTAAAACATACACACCGCAGCATCCGTTGCAAAAATAACTCAGGAATATTCCTGGAAGCAAATGCGTAACACCTTCCAAATTCTTTTCACAGAAGTTTCTCACTGTTTTCTCTGAACTTTTAAAAGAAGACAACTATAAAAGTTGTATTTCTTCATAATGCAATTCCAACCTAAGAAAATATCCTGGGTTTTGCAGCCAATGCATACAACTAAACTAATGTTTGATCTTAACACTTACGGCCATAAATATAATACTAATCTATCCTAGCAACAACTGGTCAAAACTATCACAAATATTTTCTTGTATACTTGTAAAAAAATTTCATCAAAGTGAGGCAGCATGAAGCTGCCCTTTAGAAGGTCTTGTTTAATTACTTAAACCCATTTGAGAAGCAATATATTTCACACTTACCAAATTACAAAGACTGCTTCTGCCCTTAAAAACATCTCAAGCAGAGCAAAAACTAAACTCTGATTATAACCAAATTTCCTTTTAACACGAATGTTGGTATTTTCTTACGCATTTTAAGCTCTCCACTGGTTATTGAAGAATTCTGAGAGGGTACAGGTTGCTCAGAAAGGAAAGGAATAGGAAAAAAGAGAAGAGATTATCTTGTATATTAAGAAATCACGCGCTTTCTCAAAAATATGCTGGAAAAGTTAAAGGGAAAAACAGATTATGGGAGCTATATAATGATAACAATATCATAGTGATAACATCACTAATTTCAGAAGGTTTTATACATACAGGCATATATATGTATATATATAATGCTTTATGAGCAACTAGCAGCATCAAGAGCACCAAACAGTACAATCACACAAACATGAAAGGACAAAAATAAATTAAAAACCTAAAAACTTAAAATAAAAAAATTCCAAGGCACACTACATTGAGAAGCAACTTGCCAGAATCAAAAATAAGAGGAATAAGAGTAAAACCAGGGAAAAATATCGGTGCATTAGAGAGAGAGTAAGATTTCAGCAATGCCAAGAAGACCAAAGTGTTCAACGCATTATTTAATTAGTCTTATTAAAGATGTCAAGCAGGTGGTTAACACCAATGACAGAAAGGTAAGAGCTCTCCCTGAAATAGGTCAGAGCATAATCGGACAAGATGGATGTTTTCAAAGTCTGAGCAGTGAACCTCAAAATCTTAACAACTCTCACTGAGGAATCATGGAAAAAAGGACGACAGCAGGAAACTGAAAAAGGCAACTGTTCTCCCTGTCTGCTACAAGAGGGAGAAAAAGAGATGAGAAAAGAAAAACATGACAGCATTACTTCCATCCTGGAAGAAAAAAAAAATAATCAGGAATAATATAATCATATTACCGGTAAGCAACAAAGGGTAACAAGAGGTGAGCAGTGGCCATCACTCACTCATCACGAACAAAACATACCTCATCTCCTTTCACAGCAACATAACAGGAAGAAGCAGTTAATTTAATATATCTTGATTTTAGGCAGGCATCCTCCTAATTAGCTGTCAAGATGAAACTATTACAGGAGAGAAGCAAAGCAGGCGGACAGTCGTCGTGATTTAGCGCCGAGGAGGGAGGGCGCGCTGCATCGCCGCGTGTCAGCGGGCGGGCGGAGGTCTGGCTCCCTTCGGTGACTTCATCTCCCATCGGGATGATGGAAAGGACCTGGCGACACAGATCTGGGAGGTCCTACCTGCCACTGGAGACGGAATTAGAAATCACGATCATTTTCACTGATGTTCTCTTAGGAAACCCGGCAGTTAACAATATATTTACCTATCTGCAAGACTTGAGAACTATTAGAACTGGTAAGGCTTCCGCTGCAACACCAGTCCAGTGCTGGAGAGAGGGCTAGAGAAGATAGGGATCAAGGAGTAGGTGATTATTTTAGTATAGAGGGGACAGAGGAAAGCTATAATAACAATCTCAAATTACCTGAAGGCTGTTGCACTGCGAGAAGGGAATCACCAGTTGTCTGGGACCATGGGAGTATAGGCAAGCATTAGGGACCTCGAACTGCAGGAAGGAAAATCTAGTTCGACATTAGAAAAAGCTTTTTAAAAGCTGCTTTTTTTTTCAGGAGAACATAGGTCTAGAATAAATTATTTGAGGAATTAATGAAGACTCCACTACCCAAAGTTTTTAATATGTCAGAACAACTCTAATGGCACAGGGCTGCCTCCCAAGACCCCACTTCTCTGAGGACAGCGTCCGGCGGGCAGAGGCTTATCATCAACTCACCCAAGGTAATTTAAACAAGGAGTGTGAGAGAGAAGTTCGAATCTAGTGATAAAGAAATGGGGGGAAAAAAAGATAAATTCAAAGAGCTGACACGAAGAAATGTAAGCTCTGTTGCTGACTATGTCACAAATGTCAGATAAAAGGCAGAACAGACCCAGAAAACGTGGTTGCACCCCAATATGAGAAAGTCAGAAAAGTGGAAAAATTGGTTTAGGACCGGACAGTTATGGTTACAGCTCCGGACAACTTCTAGAAACTAAAGTTTCATTATTGCTCGAGAGGTTTGATTACCAAAGCAGTAAAATTCAAGATTTACTTGACCTGACAAAGTTAGGTCATAGCAAAGTTCGCAGACCGGTTACTTCTGTGAAGGCTTAACTATTTATTCAAGCTTACCCATGGCCAGTGTGAGAACCATTCAGGATATGATCACTTGAAATGGTGAAGGCAGCATTGAATTTAGCATTAAATTCTATGCCTCGCTTCCTAGCTTTTGCAAAGAGCAGTTTTCTGGATGACAGGTTATAAGAGGTTTTTTCCCCCCTTTTAAGCAATTTCAAATAGGTATTTTTATTAATACACTTACTGGTAATTGCAAACAATTTTCAGTGTATAGCTGCATAGTTAAATCTTGCCTTTTAAACCAGGCAGAGAGTAGTCTGAGTAACTCAATTTTTGCAATACGTGCCTGTAGAAACGGAACACATTGCCCAGCTTTGGCTGACCCTCCGCACGTGGCAGCGCTGCTCCGGTATGGTAAGAAATGAACTTTATATAATACAATTCTGTATCTATCAATAGATGATGTTGAACATGCTAAACTCAGCAGACGTACTTACTGGCAGACAGACATTGCTCAGTTCAAGAAAATTAGCATCTAAAATTGAACGAGTAGAAGACTAAATAACAGAGGGACAAATAAAACAGAGGGCAGGAAATATCTAAGGCCCATACGCCGATGTAAGTGAAGATGTACATTTACAGCCCAGAAAACACAAGTTTCATAGGTACCCACCCTAGATATATTTATCATCTTCACATCCAGGCATGGCTCCAGATACTGAAAAGCAAAACTAGCTTTAGTAATAAAAACCACAAGCCACAGAGCAAGAAATTAGGTTTAAGTCTAGACACTAACTACCCTAAATATCTGAGGGAAATAAATCTGTAATCTAGATCACATCCATTTATAGATGCGAGACAGATATGCTCTATGGAAGAGGCTGATTCATCTAAACAGACTACCAGACTTGTATTTTAAGCTTTTCTGAGATGATTCTGTTCTCTTTCACATGGGTATTATTTTATCACAAGCTTTCTTGAAGAAATGTTTAATTTCAGAAAACTGAACTAAAAATGCAACATTTCATGTCAAATCCCTGATGCTCACTGCAGCCAGAATTAGCTGTGGTATTTAAGCATCTATTCCCTAATCATCATGCAGCAACATCTTATCTTGTTCCTCTGAGCCTCTCCAGTAGCTGTGTGAAATGCTGTATGCAAAAATGTGAGATGGAGAAATGGAAACACACCATGCAAAAAGATTCCTAACAGTCAATAACTACCATATCTCCCCAACCTCAAATAGGGAATTTTTCGAATTTTAAATTCAGGCTTAATTTCACAAGGGAATACTCTTGATACAAAGCCCGGACTATGTGAGCAGTAGGTGCTTCCATTTAGCAAGGGTATGATTTTTTCCCACAAGTTTTGTATACAGCAATATTTTAGAATCCCAAAGGAAAAAGTACCCTTTCTCCCAGGTTCACAGATATCCACTTCTCCTGTTTTAAGCATGACAAATATGCGGTAAGAGGGCCAAAGCAGCGTATAGTCTTAAGAGATTGAGATGAAGCTCAGCCCAGCACCGACACAGGTCTCCACATCAGGGGCTGCTCAATGCTGCTGCTTTGGTTTCACCTTTGCAGCAGTGTTCTGTATCACAAATTACTGTCTGTGCCTTGGGTATTTAACTTTTCAGTGTTACAACAGCACAAATTGATCATCCAAATTCAGGCATATGTCTAACTTTGGAATACCACTACCAAAAAATCCTTAGAGTTGTTTTTGTCCCCAAAATAAAAGCATCCAGTGATGCTTCTGTCTGAAGGGAATTAGTCGTCCTTTCCTTTTGATTCTGATTTTGTGGCTTAGAGAGCCTTCCATTTCAACAGCTAAACTGAAAACATATGTACCTTCAAAACAGCGGTCCTCTTGCTAAGTAACACTTTATTAATAACAAAACTAATTTTATACTTAATATTCCAAATCCCTTTGAAGTCTTAAACAGAAAACATACAGGAATTGGTCCATTGCCCAGGGAACTTCTGCTACTGTCACGATAAATGCGTACATATGTTCTACAGCATCAGGGTAAAGTAAGTAAAGGAAGAACTTTTAGTCAATTCTAAATGGAAAAGGACTTGTGCTGCCAAAATACAAGTCGTAGCTGAAAACCAGGTAGGATACCAGCTTTTTCAGTAACTTCTCCAGCTATTGCACAGAGTCAGGCTTACCTACTACAGCTGAAAGTCATTCCCTTCGGTTTACCCCAACACCAAGACCACGTCCTGTATCTCCTCCTTATGTGCTCAACCACTGATTTAGTCCGCATACGTGTCCCTGTGAGATCTCACAGAAGGTTGCCGTTACCTCTTCTGGCTCTAAGCCTGCACCACTCTTTTTCTGTGATGGCGCGATGCATCTCTACTGAGCTAGAGACAAACAATTTTCTGCTTACATGCTGGCAAGTGACATTTTGATTCAGCTTCCCGAGACAGGAAAAAACTCTCAAATACCCATCTCGCCTTCGGAGCCTGATCCAAAAACAAGCTACACTTGAAGATAATAGATTCTAAGTGCACCAAAAGCTATTTAGGAAAGCCAGTTCGGCCTACAATTTACCAGCATATGCTCCAATGATTCTAAGAGCTGTTTTAGCAGTAAGTGATGACTGACAAAAAAACTGTAAAGGGGTAATTGCTAACCATACAGGCTCCTACAAACAGATTGCATTAGTATCCCCGTTAACAAAACGGCGAAGTAACTTCTTGTAAACAGTTTAAAATAACCTTAACTCCTCTTAAAGCTTTAAGAGACACGTTTGAGAAACATTTATTTCTTTAACCTGAAAACACTCTGTCCAGAGAGAGAAGATTCTGAATAGTGCTTTCAGACAGGTGGGCAGAGATAGATGGCTTTGACAGCAAACTAGATCACTGGCTGTTTTTCTTTGTTTTTTTTCCTCTTTTTCTTTTCTCATCAGATTGCAGCACTGCTGCCACTCTGTAACATTCATTTGCACCAAACAAAGCGATGTGAAAAGTCACAATACTCTGTATCAGAACACGATATGCTCTAAGGTTTGCATCTCGAGCAGTAGATAAAAGACGCTGTTTGGGCTGAGCTCAAGAAAACGCTGTCGGAGGCATTCCCCTGTATAGCAACGATGGCTCTTCATTGAGATGCAGGTAGTGCTTCGATACCAAAGACTGCAGTGCATCATTAAAGTACTGTGAAGACAAACAACACTCATGCTGCATACCAAGTGGTATTACATTTAACTGAATCATTTTAGTATGAATTCATCCAGGTCTGCCACTGTGAGCCACTTGTGTAAAACGTGCTGGCGGAAATGGATCTGCACTAATTATATTTCATGCATATTTCAGAATTAACCTCAGGGATACAGAAAGGTGGCAATAAAGAAGGATTTTATAACCAAGTTCATTTGCAATTGGCAGCCACATGAAGACTAGCTTTCCTCAGAGATAATCCTAGATCACAGATTAGGAGTTTTATTTCTGTTAGGGTTGTTTCACTGAAGCACAGGACACGCGAAGACTTTGTATCTCTTTGAAACGCCGAAACTTTGTCGGAAACTAAACCCCTTTCAAATACGAAAGGCTGGAGGACTTCAGCTAGTGTGCCAGTTCCACTAAAATTCAGGAGGAGCTGACTACCCATATTTCTCTCCAGGGAGTGTCACAAAACATCACAATTAGGCTACATCAGTATGAGATAATTTCCCCTCCAAAGGAAAGGGTTGTTTCTTTCCATCCCTGTGAACTTTCTGAAATCTCTTCCAAGGACACACTTTCAAGATTTTTTTATTTTTATTTTTTTTTCCCCCCCCCCAGGAAAATGCAGAAAGATCGGTTTGTTTTTTTCCTTTACCTGCATCAAGACCAAATTGCACAGGACAACTAACAGCTTGCCCACTGCCTCTGACCCTTCCACTAGTTTCCTGCTGCATTTCCAGTAACATCAGTTCATTATTAAATGAGATGAAGGGGCATCTCTGAGCTTCATTAAAATAGAGAGAAGAATGAGATTTCAGATCTCTGGGAACAAGCGAGCAATCTTCTGGATGCACAGCTGATGCTGAATGCCCCAGATCCTCAACACCTGTGAACATAATAAAGAAATCACCAATTATCTCCAGTTTTTGCTTCAGAACAGGATTCAGAAATGAATAGCTCGCACTGCAGAAGGTCTGCCTTGCTTATTATTTTCCTCATTTGCCGCTAAACACATTTTGGTTTGTGTTATAAAGAGTTGTCAACCACCATTTTCCGTTATTATTTGTTTTGTATCAATAGCCAGGGCCCTGTTGCACTACTTCGTCGTTGCATGAATACCCAACATAGTCCAGTGATACCCTGTTCCTATTCCGGCATGTTCTATTTTGTGGCTTTCTCATTCCTTGACAAAAGATCTTACATTTGCCATACAGAGCTGCAGAGGGGTTTTGTGAGTTGCGATGCACATGGCCGCGAGGGAGGACGGGGGGGACATCTGCAACAGTGCACCATCTCCGTCCACCCTTTGAGTCATCTGGTCTTAAGACACAGTCTTTGTCTAGGCAGGTTTACGTACTGCATGTTCAAAGGAGAGGGAAAAAAAAAAAAAGCAAATAGGTGATTTATCCAAGGTCACAAAGTAGATAAAGGGCACGGTTTGCCATCAGTCCTGTTTCTGATCTCAATACAACATCTCAGCTAATGAATCACACTCATTTTCTTTTCCACAGTTTGTGCCTTTCTCATTTGATGCATCTGCATTGAAACGTATTTGTTTTATAATCAGACAAATGAGAGGAAGCAAAACCATTATGTCCAAAATCTCTTGCTGTTGCGCACAGAAAGAAATTAGTTATAAGAGAAAAGTTGAAACATCAGCATTGGCAGAGCTACGTTTTGCAAGGGTGTCCAAAGACCTGGAAATATTGTACGTGAGCTCTGCAGCCAATAAGGCTGGTAGGGAAGCGATACGGTAAAAATCTCCTGTTGAATCGTCCTGGGGCCGATGCAAGAGACTAGCGGCTTAGATGGAAATATCATGGTCTGTTGTGCACATAAATGAATAGGCAATTTCTAAACCAATATTTACTTGGTATGTTGTAAAGGGCTTTTAATAAGTCTATGGCAGTAACTGTTACAGATTGTAGGAAATTGCGCATTCTGCAGGGACAACAGGGAGTCCAATCTTTGTAGCATTCCTGAAAACATACAGCTGCAAGATACCAATAACTAAATGCAGGCAAGTAATCAACATGCAGGCTCCTTCAAATAGGGCTCACCATGCATTTTCTCTGGATCCCTTTCTGCAAGAGGCCATCCAGAAGAGGCAGAGAAAATCAGAAAAGGAGTGGATGACATCTTTGATACATTATATTAAAATCTTAGCTTTTACTATAGTATATTTATATATACATAATGTTTTTTCTTTTAATTCCACCTTCAATTACCTGAAATTTCACCAAACCTTTTTTCCAAACTGAGTCTTCTCTTTTCTGCAAGCTGATTTGTCTTCTGAAATCACAGCCACCATTTAAGTGATGCAATAATTCACTCTGATGGGTAATAAGCATACAGGTGAAAGAAATATTGGTACAATACACAATCATAGCCATCATAATAAATCATGATAAATTAGTAGAGAGAATTAATTTTAAAATTTTTAGCATAACAATTAAGATGAGTTGAGAATGGAAAGCAAGAGCATAAACTCCCTGGGCAATTCTGAAACACAGTTGTAAACGAGACTCTCTCTCTCTGCCCACACCAGCACTTATCTATTAATAATACTGGTTGTACTCAAAATAAAGACATTTAATGGAGAACTATATGCAACTAAGAAAAAAAAAAAAAAAAAAAAATCGAGAAATTGATCCATACAGAACTAGGCACATAATTAAGAAAGATATTACACTTCACCTGCAGGCTGATACCAAGAGCATTAAAGAAGCTCCCCACATTACGAGGAACTGCATTTAGTTTGAATAAGTCCCAGAGACGCTGGATCCTGCAAGGTCCCCAGCACTCATGCTTCAATTCACGAGTGCTTACATCCTTAAGTGTGTTTCTGGAGACCCGCCAGGTTCTTAGCATATCTCGGATGACTCTATAGAGAGCAAGGACATGTACTTGACAACGTGCTGGATAACGTATATTTAATCCTGTGAGGTATTCACTGGCATCAGCCCTTACGGGCTCAAAGTTGTAGGAGATCCTCAGTTTCAGGACGGACCAAGAAAGGAATCCACTGTGGTGAACACACCGCACTGCTACGTAGTATATATAGCTTATATAGTTAGGATCCATATAGAAAGAGTGAATGACTGGAAACCACTACTTCTAAACTATCACCACCTCTTTCTAAACACAGTTCTGAAGCGATTTCTCATAAATTACCTCAATTTTGTCCATGCTACTAGGCTAGTTATTCTTCACTCAGCGAAGCAAAACTGGTATCTAATGTTTACAATATACTCTAATTATTCTTCCACAAATACACAGCTACTCTACAGTATGATAATGATGGGATTGAAATGCATAACTACCTGAGAAATCCCCATGTTATTTTTTCTAGTTCAAACCCAAATGCATTTTTAATTTTTGCTCTGCAGTCCATACAGAAAGACAAATGAGGAAGTTTAAAAGCCCGATTGTTGCTTGAGGACTTGAATCCGCAAGGTTGTAAGTGGCATTTATGAGAAGTTGTGTTCCATGAGCTTGGTAATTTGCAGTTTGTTACAAAGACATAAACTCGTTTCTGACTAAATTGTATTGTAAGTCATGCTCCTCAGAGAACGCCTGACTAAAAGGTGATGTTAAAGTAATTTCCATAACATCAAACTATGCACCAAATTAAAAACTTGATAGAGAAGAAAACGGGGGAAAAGGAGCAGGCTGAGATGGAACGAATTTATGGTAGCGCTCAAAAGGGGAAAACACGGAGATACTGCTCTGAAAACTGCAATGCTAAATCTGTTTTAAAAAGCACAGCTTTTGATTTTTAGCTGTTTGACAGTGACTGACTTAATTCATAGAAATTGTTTCTCAGCAGCCTCCAGATACTCAGCAAAACCTTCTCCAAGGAGCAAACTCCTTGCAGGTACACACCAGCGCAGCTGCCTTAGTCTGGGAGTTTCATTGCACAGGGATCTGGCCCCTAAAGTTATCTTATAATAAGCAAGATAAAAACAATTCTTACATCCCAAGTAAAGGATTGAATCTGCATGTACTCTGGCAACCATAACTGCAAACTGCAATAATGTGATATTCTGAAGGGAAAGATCATTTGATCATTCCAGAAAAAAATAATATTTGCAGCCTTCCTCTTAAGAACTAGCTGATCATTCGAACAAGGAAACTAGAGCAGTGAAGTAACTCTTACCTGCCAAAGACAAACCTAACTTGAGGCGGAGGGGGGGGAGGGGTGACACTAAAAAAAAAAAAAAAAGTTCTGTCAACCTTGAAATTTCAAATCAGGACATTTACCAAGGTAGTTGCACCAACTGCAGCATGGAGGTCCCTTCTTATTGACAATCCCTATCTGGCAGGTCTTTACATTTTTAGTATCACTGCTGTGGCTATTTTCCTTAATGAGACAGAAAGGGGTTTTCTTACAAGAGATTGAAAGACCTAAACGTGTACAACTTGGGTATGTGACAAATAAGGGGGATACAAAGTGTGACAGTCATTGAAGGCAGCCAGAAGAAATAGAAAAAACCCTGTTTAGTATAGTACAACTATTATAAATGTGAGGGATGGTATGCAGCAAGGATGAGGGTAATTTATCCTGAATATTAGAAAAAGCTCTAACAGTGAGACTGAATTCATGTTCTTTGCTGTCAAGGGAATGGACTAAATGACATGAGGGGTTTTTTTCATGCTGTAATTTCCATCATCTTATGATTCAGTGATATATTTCCTTCCTACCTTTGCATTTCATTCAGGTCATGCATAGGTACAGTACTAGAACAAACCTCTTAAGCCAGTGGGTTGAAACCTGTGATGCTGCGAGCAATATATTGTAAAGTCTTTCCAGAAATTTAATAATCTCTCCCATAAATGCACTAACATCAATTGGATATTTTCTTGTGGTTTGTTAGTTTATATTTTCTTCTTACAGTTCCCGCTGGACAGCTGTACTAAAATTAGCTGCCCTAATGATAATTGCATACCTAAATCATTCAAGGCCCATTTATATAGGTTCTTGTGTCAGTACTGTCCTTTCACCTGACTACATTTTTTCCACACCCTTTATTACCCTAAAATATATATGAATGCCATCACAACCTCCCTCAGCCTAGAAACTTACCAAAAAACTCTACATTTACAAAAAAACCAAACACTCTCTGCAAAAGATTATGACAAGAATGAGGAGTCTGCCTTCTCATTTACTCAACGAGATATTTTTCTGAATTAAAAGTTATTATAGAATTTTTATCAAAATATAATTATGACATTATGTTTAAAGTGCTAATGAGTGCCCAAGCAGTAGTACCTCTAAAAGTCAGAATGACTTCATGCTGATCATAAGCTTTATGTCAAAGCTTGTACGTCGCAGCGCTCCTGTACAAGCACTCTAGTACAGTCGGTACCAAGAAAAGTTCTTGCTGGAATTTGGGTTACAGAAGCAAATCTGTTTACTCGCAAAACCCACAGCTATAGAAGAGCCACCACAAAAGGAAAAATAATACATTCAGCAACTTACATATCCCTCTCACAAAACGGATTATACAAAAGCTTCCTTGAATGGGTTACTGGTTATTGTTGCTACCAACTGGTAGTAGCATGTCTGATTGCTCTAATCTCTTGTCAATTGACCCCTTTCACCCTGGAGACTCTAAAAGGGCAAGAACATAACTAGAGTATGTCTTCTGTTGCTCACAAATCTACAACAGTATTTACCAAGAAGCCAAACTAGCTTTAGTCAGAGCTGTGTCCATGCCACCAGTTCTTAAAGATCCCAAAATATCTTGACTGTTATTGTGTTTATAATAACCCATCTGTAGTTTTTAATTATGAGCACAAAACAAAACACATTCAAATAATAATTCTTGTCAGCTTGTCTTATATAGAGAGAGCTCTGAAGTTGACACAAAAGCGTTCAGGCTCAGAAGACCAGTCCTGATCTCACCGTAAATACTGCAAGGCTGTGCCAACATGTAATAATGATGCAGTAAGATCACTATTTGAAAAAAAGTAAGAGGCACATACATATTTTTTGAACTTTAGACAGAATTGATGGTTCTGGAGACTTCCCTTACTTTCAGGGATGGGTTTATTCCACTGTAAGGGATGAAGCATATATGCCACCACTTGCTATAATCTACAACTGTAATAACAGGAGTGAATTTCATACATTTCATTTAGCTCAAAAAAAAAAAAGCAATTCCAATACTTTTCAATTCCCTGGGGAATATACAGTGGTATTGCATTCTCTGTGGGCCAGTCACTCTGCTGAAACTCCGAAAGGTGTAAATTAATTCCAGTTCTAATGGGGGCATGTTGATCTTCGGACACCCGAGACCACAAACATATTTCAGATGATCTATTGAATAGCTGTCGGATGGTAATGATTTTTGGTTGCTGGGCTCAACCTGATCTGGTGAAATTGGCTGGAAGCTTCTGTACATTATTAGTAATCTAAGCACATAAGCAATCCTACAGCACACATTTTACCTCTATTTCTTTAGTTGTTCTTTACTAGCAAGTAGTATGTACTTACTCTGGGCAGGGAGTAAGGGGAGGGCAGTGGAGAATGAAGTTAGGAATACAATCCCACCTTTTCATGACAAATTCCTGTCTATACTAGTAAATGCAGACTCTTTCATTTTTATGTTACATAAAAACATGAGAAATAAAGTGAAATTCAGCTTCATAATAGCTGTGTAGAAAAAGCTCAACTATTTCTTGTATCAATTCTATTAATATTTTCTTCTTGCTATTTCTGCTAGTCTGTATTTTACATTATCACGATAGTCTAGACTGCAAATGATATATTTGAAGAATGACTTATTTCACTCATGAGAATGAGGATCTCTGCTTTATGAAATGTAAATATACCCTGATTTGCTAAGGTGCTAATCAATCCACACTAAATGCTCTGCCAGGGGGACAGTAGGAGCAGAGACAGAATAACTCACATTGTGTCTTGGTGGCTGAAACCTGAAGTCGAAAGGAAACAAAACAAAATCATTTTTCTCATCACGACGTATAAAATGTCTTCAAGCCAAATCATGAGTTTTCTTCTACTAGAAATGTTTTAATTCAGACTTATAGAATAAATCAACGCCTAAAAATTAAATTTCTAAATGTAACATTTTTTAGAAAGGGTAAAACTTCCTTTTGCAACTGTTGAGCTAAGTAATCTTGATTTCTTTTTTCAAATAATATTCCCTCCATATACACACTTTTATTTTGCTAGTTAAGTACAAACTTGGATCCATTTTTACACCTAGTTTCAATCAGTCCAAAGCAGCACTTTTTATTCCAAAAGAATTTTGTGGTCGAAGAAGGTCACTTAGCTTTACACGAGACTGGAGCTTCAGTACCTCCATTCGATATATCATCACACACTCCAGGTCACAACCCCCTTCCGAGCAATTTACAATTTATAAGACCTCTGTAGAACGATAAAGGGAATTGCCGTTGTCTCATACTCCTGGAGTACATCACATACACGTACACAATGAGTTTAGACTATCCAGGTGCTTAAGCATTTATGCCAATAGGACCACCAGCACTATCTCTGGCTGGCTGCAGCCAAATGATTCGCTTAGAAAAATCAGAAAAGCCCAAACATCCCCCCTGCCGCACACACGCACACCAAAAATAAATGAAAAAGAAACTACGGTATTCAAGGAAGAGAAGTGAATTCCTAGCCCAAACCAGTGACCAGCAGAAGCATGTGATGGGTACAGTGCAAATATTTGTGTGGAAAGCAGTCACTCAATAGCCTTTAACCCTCTTCCCTTAGGTATAGATAAGCCTTGGGTATTTATAGACTTTATCTAATTTCCTGTCCCCAGACTCTCCCGCTCAGTTACACAATGTCTTCCAAGAACTCGAATTCCACGTTAAGGCCATTTAGGTTCCTTTTCCTTTTAAGGTGTTCAGAAGAGCACACAACTTCTTCCTCAAATAAGGAGGAACCCCCACTTTTAGTAGCTAACACAACTGTAGTCATCATACAGTCATAACAATTCGATCATACAATTGTATCAGCTTCTAGCTGAAGCAATTCTCTTTTTATCTATCCCAAATATTTAAGCAGAGATTCATAATCTCTTTTCTGACCTTGATTAGATTTTGAGCAAGCCAAACCCTTAATCTCTCTTCACAAAAAGATTAATCAATTCCCTTGATCTTCTTAACTGCACTTCTCTGGTTCCGTTTCCATTCAAGGCAATCTTTCTGAACAGAGGTAGCCAGAACCACACACGCACTCTTCCAAGTCATCTTAACACTGTCCATTATAATTATAAAATACTTCTATGACTCTAAAACTGTTGGGGATGCCTCATCTACTCTGTTTCGGGAGCATAATCATGGGAAGCTTTCTCACAGCTCTCACACTGGTGACCACAATCGTTCTTCAATCAAGATATACCCCTGAGATGTTCTGCATGTAACGAATATGCCTAGACTCACTAAGATATGAAAAAACCCCACCATTCTACCTCTTTTCCAGTGTGGGACTCTCAAAATGTCATCTTCAGGTCTACCGGTGGTCAAGCTGCTCAGCAGCGTTGCTCTGTAGTAAAGAGGAAAAAACCAGTTATTGTTAGTTACTACAGGAATGCTACATCAAGAAAGTATTAGGGCAACGGTTTCCCAAGATATGCACCACAGTTATTTTTTATTTTTAATAGACACAGTTTTTAAGCCTTGATTGGGCAAAACCAAACAACCTGGCATACTGTAAGCACATATTTAACCACAAAGACAGTATATGCCAAAACATCTTCAGAGCTGGGTCCGTAAGTCTAACCTACAAGGCTGCTTAATGTAAAAACTTTTTCTCGAACCCTTCTGACCACCATCTTCCTCTCACTTTCCTCTTTTTCCATTCCATACTACTTTGGTCAACTTGTCTCAATTACAAAAATGTAATTTCTAAATGAAATTTTTAAATTTATTTGTACAGCAGAATTGCTGCCATCTTCTGCAAATAGCCCCCGAAGCAAAAGATTAGATACGTTGTTTTAACACAGCCAATTTGCCCAGCTCTCCACTGTTTTCACCCTGGTATCAGCATGTAATGCTAGCCAAGGATTAGGAAGAGATATAGTATTTATGTCCACACTGCAGCTTGAAGTCAAAGGTCAGTCTGTTCCCCACCATCACCACCTTACATCAAGAGATTATTTTTTTTATGATTATTATTTTGATTAAATGTGATACTGCAAGTTATATTACTTTTGTGTGTTTGTCTGTGACATTCTGTCCTATCTTTATCACTGAAATCAAACAATAGGACTTTTTCCTCTTACAAAGGCAGGTTGGTCTATGCAGAAATGACATAATTCAATATTTGAACAAAACCAACCTGGTTTCTACTTACGTTATGCCAGTGTTCTTTGGCAAAACTCTTTCCTTTCCTATTCTGTGAGTCATACTGTTTTGAACTCCAAGCTCTTTCACCCCTAATTTGTCTTGTATCTCTGCACAAAATGAAGCATTACAAGACCCCACTCTGAATTGACAACTTTCAGTATTAGAATACAATAAATAATACTGTACTTCTGAAATAAGTTTGAAATAGAGATCACCTAGGAATAATTTTTCATAAAGATTAAGAGCTCCTACTGTACTCTTAAAATAGAAAAGATGCTAAAGAAGATATTTTGTTCAAGCTCTCGATCCTTAGAAAAAAGATGAAGCTTGGAAATTCTACCTACGACATCAATAAGACCTATTTAACCATACAGGGAGGGTGGGTAAGACCCCCTTTTCGGCTCCCATTCCTCTCTTTGGCAAAAGGGAGCTAGCAGATTATACAGCAGCCCCAGAAGCCTTGCGTGTGGAATAAAGCAGACCTCTCCACCAGAATTGCCTCGGAGGAGGATGTGTGTTGGGGTACTTACTGATGCCACCGCTTGAAGCCAGGAGAGGACAAGCCCATGGGCAGTAGCACTAGGTGGCTGCAAGATGTCCAAATAACCTCAGGGGCCACAGAGCAGCACAGAGCTGCAGGGAACCCGTCGATAAATTCCACCTGGCACCTCTGCAGGTACTGCGGTGAGGAATGAGAAATTTAAGATACCTTTGCATTTTCCTGCTCTGGGAAGAAAACATGCAGTAGACATTTTAATGAGACAGTAAAGATTTTCACCTTCCACACAACCATTTTCTAGAAATTATGACTGTTCTCCCCCAGTTTTTGCTTCTCTGATTTTCTTCTGGCAATATAATCCATGCAGAAAATTATCTGAGCGCTTTAGCTGAAAGATACTGACTTATTTATTTTGCCTCAATTCTAAAATATTTAGAGGATACCATCTAGTTTTTGAACGTTCCTGTACTGTAAGTGATTTGCCTTTGCTCACATTAAAATGTTTCTCATTCTAAAGACTATGCAGCACTCTAAAATGTGACAGACTCATTGGCTTGCAAATCTTTCCTTTATGCTTGGGAAGTTTTATTATTATTACAGTAATGTAGCTGAAAGCAGGGCCCCATTGTGTGTACTCCTTAAATAATGAACAGGGAACTGAGGCACAGAGAAATTAAGCACATTGATCAAGGTCAGACAAAGGTTAGGATCACTGGAACCACAGCTCCCATTTGAGACAAGACCACCCTTGTTCTCCACCAGTCTTTGCTGTGGTGTCAAAACTGCACTGAAACTAGAGACAAAACAACCGATCCCCTGCTTTTAAGAAAAAGGGACCACTTATACCGGCCGTACAGCAGAAATAATGAGAAAAATGAAACAAATGCATGCACAAGTCCAGTATAGACTGGATACACATGGCCCCACATCCCTGTTCCTCCAGGCTGTCCCCCAGCTATTACTTTATCATGCCAGAACAGGTATGCATTCAAGCCGCCCAGTAGGTCCAAGGGATGCTAGCTGGCAATTCACAGCAAACATTTCCAGTTGTGTCACATGGCAACATCATAAGATCTGACTCCATTCATTTAAAATGGGAAATAAATCTTGTGGTGCCACAAATTTGCTGGCAGCGTCAAGAAAAAAAAATGTTTGATTTTTGAGAAGAGTTAAGAATAGGGACTAGCTATTCAGTGGGTGGTTAAAAGATACTAAAGGGGGTTTATATTTATTTTTCAAGCGCCACACCGATGGCAATTCTGACTTGGGTATTGAATACTGTAGCACAGAAGAGGGGTTTTTCACAATAAGTAAACCGTCCCTCTAACAACAGTGATCCATGGAAAAAGGAAACTGGATCCTCTCTGCACCTGCAACGATACTGGATTTGATTTTTCTTTTCAACTTAGAGTTACCTATTGAGTGATGTTCTACACATTGGGAAAAGTTGATATACTTTGGATATACAGTTACATCATGTTTGCAAAACAAAGATACAGCTTTATTAACTACACGCATACCAAGACTATGTTTAAGCTAGGAAGCAATGGCTGTGAGGTTGTGAAGAAGCAGTAGCAGGAGTTACGGTCATGCTAAAGCCAGTGCAGATTTCCCTACACACCAACACTTCCCTAGAGAAACAGGCTTCCAACTCTGCCACCTCTACAAATCTTTTAATACTGACAAAGGCAGCTGTTGGCAACAATGTTTCATTGTCACACTTTTCATAAGGAAAATTTCAGTCGTTATTTTAATACTTAATTACAGAATTTCAAACATCATCTTTCTAGTTTTCAACTTCCTTTCCTGATAGCGTGAATTCTTTTGTCCAACTTCGAGTTTTTTCACTGAGATGCATCAGCAGACAAGCAGCCTTTTACTGCAGAGACTGAAACACAGAAAATTTTAGGCATATCATCTGTGAGAGATGTAGATTGTGTGTTGGCTTTTTGAACTCGTGTATCCCAAGGATAAAATTCACACAAAATTATCTCTTTGCTTTCTGTTGCTAATTCAGCTACAAAAATCTGAGGTATGCAGCAGCTTTTACAACTCCTTTGCTTCATGGGAAAGAGAGATTTCAGCAAAGCAGCGACAGTCTCGCAATTGATCCTAAACATAACCACCTAAAACACGTAAAATCACCACACATTAAACTCTGCTAATACACTATGGTCTCCAATGTCTATACCATATAGTTAGACTCTACCAACAGTACAGTAAAAGGCAATCGGAAGAGAAGCGATGTCATCCCAACAACCCGTAAGTGTATATGGTATATATAACCAAAAATCTTATCCAGCTTCCACTGTGAATAGCCACACATTCATGAACTCAGATGGAAACATCTTTAGACATTATTTAAAGGTCTAACTAACTTGTAATCATCATCCCCTGAACACACACCCCCACCAATGAAAAAAAAAAAAAACCAAACCCAAAAGACTAACACTCACCACTTTGGATAGTTTTTCACAGGTTAAGAAAACAAATGTAAAGGCCAAGCTTTTCATTCATTTCTACCACATTGTTCTCCTCCAAATACCTTTTCAGAAGCATAGAAACGACAAGAAATTTTGCCTGCAAGGCACACAAGTAGCAGAAGGTACAGGTTTTGAATTAGCTTTTAAGAAGTCAGAAACCCCACAAAGCTGCCAATTCCTAGAATTTAGTTCCAGGTACTTGATTCCGAGAGACAGACAATCTAGAGATGAACAGAAAAAACAGTAGTTTGCAGCTGGACCCCTCCCCTAGTAAAATCCATTTACTTTAGGCATTTTTGATGATGAACTTTTCCACTTGTTCCTAAAGTTAGGCTCAAAGGACAGTGACTAATAGCTTAGAAAAGAACTGAAATTGGAGCTTGCAGTCTGAACACACAAAACGAAGCCCAATGACTGCTGCTATGAAAATAAATGGCAGTGTGTAGGTGTACCTTGTACAAATGAACTCCATCCATTTTAAGCAGCCTCAAAGGCTACAGGAGCAGAAGAGTCTGGAAACAAGTAAGAATTCAGTGCTGAAAGTTATGTCCCTGAGCTTGTTGCCTCAAGTGCAACCCAAGGGACCCCAGTGCACTCTCTAGCCCACCTGCCCTCAACCCTAGACCCAGAGGCCATGGGTGCTTGCTCGAAACCCAAGAGCTCTACTGAGACACGAATTTGCAGCCTGTAGAAATACAGAATGATTTTTGTACCAAAATCATTAAATAAAGAGTCAGGAAGGTTTGCACCCGATTCTTCTGACATTTTAGAATTGCAATGTATATAATGCAGGGGAAGACATGGCAGCTGTTCATTGTTTACCCAATTCCTGAAACAAATCAAAGCAACATCAGCTCAGACTCGGGGCGGGGGGAGGTGTTGTTGGTTTCCCTCCCCCAATAAAGACAGCACAAGAACCCCGAGCATGTCCCACTGGGCTCAGCGTCCTTGCAGATGAAGCGCTGGTACAAGGTTACACATCACACTTGACACCTCAGTAAATGAGAATTGGCCAAATGGCAGGTTTGATCTCTAATTATTGCAGCGCGTCAGCCTTGCTGTTTAATTTGTGTCTAACAGACATGATTACAACAGGTTTTTTTGCACCTCAGCTGTATTTTGCTTATGCATTACTCTGCTAATGTAAGTTGCTTCCTTATATTGGCAGAGAATTACAGAAGCATTATTGCATGTTCATGAGAAAAAGCTCCAGATAGAAAGAGGTCAACAGGCTGAACTTCACTTACTTTGGCATCATCAGCAGTTGTTATTGCTTGTATTTCATGATATTAAGGTCTTTTATGCTGGAAGGAAAAAAACCCCAAAACATACTTAGCTTTTGTGTCTTGGTAATGGGGACATTTGTTCTTTTTGAAAAAAACAAAAAAAAACAAACAAAAAAAAACAAAAAAAAACCCAAACAAGCCAAAAAACCTCATTCAGGTATTTCTGATAGAAAATATTGAGTTGTACAAAGCTTTACTGTTAAATGTTTGCTTTGGTTTTGATATTTAAAACCACATAAAAAACGCAAGTAAAACTCGGCTCCAATTATATATGCCTTTGCCCCTTAAACATCATAATTCTTCTCAAATAGACATAGATAGGATTTCTTCTCTCATTACATGCAGCAACCAAGGCTCTTCGTGAGGTTTCAGAGGAACTTGTGTCAAATTTGAGTTTCACAAAACTCGGATAAGCAGCATAGCTGCCCAAATACTAGTGCTGTGTTAACTGATCACAATTTGTCTACAGCTGTAGTGTCACACGCATGGAAATTTTCCTTAGACACAGTTATTGTAGAGGCTGTCTAGATTCAGACGAAGCTTACAGCTAGGAGTGAGTTTTGCTTCTTAACCTTCATAGGCAATATTTATTATCCTTACTAGATTACATACTTGATAGGAATTTCCAATCTTCCATTCCAAACCACTTAAGAAAATTCTGTTTGTCACTCATTAAGCAGATGTAGAAAACCACACAAAATTATTAATAACACACGGCTACGCAAACAGCAGTGAAAAATGGTTACCACATTTTCCTTGATAAGCAAGGCAAAATCCTTCCAATTAACATTTTAATTAGAAAATTCACTTGCCATGAAAGTGCCCCGCATTTTCTTAAAGGTTATAACTCAGTCTCCTTTCAAATTCTTCCACAGCATTTTTCACTGTGGCTCTATCAGAGATTAGATACCCAGCAGCAAAAAGGGAGTTTAAGTGAATTATATTTGTAGCTCATACTTTATTCTCTTTTCTTTAAAACTTCAGGCACTCAGGCTTCTATTTCACCCATCACTTGTCCTTGGAGACTAGTGCAGCTTTGGGGAAAAAAGCAATTACCTACTGTGAAAAATCTAGTAGTTACAATTATGAAATAATAAAATGTCAAAGACATGTCTAATTTAGATAGAGGTTTTAAACTTTTTAGCTTAGTGAAATACTACAAAATATTCTCTAAAATCATTATATCTGTCAGGTACAATGACCCCTTTGACTGTGATACCAAATGCAAATTCACAAACATTTATACAGTGTATCTGAGTGTGCATTAGAAATCAGCAATTGAAAATCTATTTTGCTTACCTTGTCACCAATAATGGAATTACAGCACTAAGAAACACATTTCCTTCTTGAATACAGTTAGTAAGTAGAACGCTTTTGTCTCTAGGGCGAGAAGGGTTTAACACTCACAACACTCAGTCTTTTGCTTCTGTTCCTCTTGGTGCTCACAACTGTCACAGTCCCTGGCAGTCCCTACAAAAACAACTGAACTTCCTTCCACGGCCACCTTTGGTTACTGGTTAAAAAAGGAAGCACCTATGAATCTTTAATAGCAAGAACCAAATTCCAAAGGAATAGCAACAATAGCAAGGTCTAACCAAAGACAAAGTTTTAACTGAAACTCTGACCCAACTAATCTTTACCCAACAACGCATGTTTTCTGGAGCGGTAGACTCCTAACTTGCAAATTCTTACTGCATATGCTGCCAGGTAAAGTCTTACTAATCTTAACGCCACTTGACCTGTGATAAAAAGCACTGCAAGATGGCAGGAAAGGGCAAGAGATTAAACCCTTTATCACATAATTGTATACTCTGATAGTCCAGGTATCATTACCGCAGTCCGAGCTTTCTACGTGCACAACGCAGGCACAAACACTTCTCGCACCTCAAATGTTGCAGCACTCCTCATCCTTACAACGGGCATTGGAAAAGCCACGTACCTGCACAGATCTTGCAAAAATAGCTGTGAAGGCAACATGCAATATATGCTAAATTAGAGAATTACACATGATCGCCTAGGAATCAATCCTGGTGTAAACGCCTAGTGAAGAGCTTTTCTCCCACATGCTACACGAGCCCTTGGCACGACAATGTGGTGCCTACAGAACCTGCAGCACACGTGTCCTGCATCCTGAGCTGTTACTGCAGCCACGGCTGGATGGGGGTGAAGAAGGACAAAGTGCACAATAAGAACTTATGGAGATGTTTATGCCACGCAGCAAACAATTGCTATGCATTGTACCTAGTCAAAAGCATTTTGCATTGTCTCAGAAATCAAGCGCTGCGTCTACAAAATCATAACCAAGCCGTGAGGCAGGAGAGGGACAGAGAATCTAAGAAGGGACATCACCTCCACAGAAATCTCTAGATGAGCCCAATCCTCCTCCTTCACCTTGGAGGCACCATCTCCAGCGAATTTTGTTGCAAGGTTCAAGTTTGTATTACAAGCACACAAAAAAACCCCAAACCTGTTAGAACAGCCTCAAAAGAGCAAATTTAGCATTGCCTAATACCTCTGCTCCTTTTAGAGAGAACCAAAAACTTGGGATTATGTATCTTTATAAAGTGAAGCCCAAGATGGCATACAATTCAGCCCAAAACCAAGTGAAGAGGAGGGGAAAAAGACCAATTCGTTGCAGACAAGGTTAGTGAATTCTTCTTCATAAATTAAATTTATGCAGCATGTTAAACTTGAATATTCAAAGGTGGGTTTTTTTCCTTTCAGACTATTTTAAAATGACATCTAGCAAGAGCAATGAGGACAAAGAAGCTGGCTTTAAAACAGAACTTGACAGATTTATGACTAACATGATCTGGTACTTTTTAACTTCTGCAACAGGAAGCCAAACTTGATGACCCAGGAGCATTTTTCCAGTCCTAATTTTTAGCACCAAGTTTGCTGCTAGGAAGTGTTTCTGTTCCTGAAGCATATTTCCTACTAGTCTCTTTTGAAAGCAACATCTGCCCAGAAGAGTATTAAGAAAATCAAAACAGTGGACTGAAAAATGACAAAGTGAACAAACGCACCCAATCATTATGTAAAACTAGAAGAGTTCCCCCACCTCACAAACAGAAACTGCCTGCAATACCTTTTTCAGAAGGCATTCGTTAGTCCTGCAGGAAGATGAGCCAGGCTGAGCGTGGCAAAGCAATATTCTCAAGCAGAACAGCCAGCGCCTACTCCAAAGGTAAGCGATAATTGCTGCTGTGCCAAATCCAGTTATTAGTATTGCACACATTAAACTACATTTATTTTATCTCTCTTTCATAATGGAATAATCTAAAACTTAGATTTGTGACAAGGCTGTCTAGATAGCCTTCTTTTCACTTCCCACCCAATTCAGAGAAGCATACGCAGACTCTTTGTAAAATAAAAAGATCAGATAACACCTGCAGAATAAACATGGCATGTTGTCCCTTGACATACAGTGAAAGATCTGAAAAGAACATTAAGGAGGAACACTTCAGTGGTAATCTAGATAAGACCATGTGAAAAGATAATGCTTAATCAAGACTGATACTGTCTCATCTTACTGTCTGGATAAGTGGACACCAGAACACCATCAAATTTCATACTTACCACTTTATGTCAACTGAAGATAAAGCTTACACTGAGCGGGCACCTGGCACATCTTACAAGACTTGTAAACAAAACTCTTTATCAGTATTAAAATGAGAAGCTTTTAACCAGAAATAAGTCAATCTAAGCTTTTCTTCATTTCTTTATAGGCTAAGGAAGATCAAAACAAGTGATTAAGACATTTCTTTGCTTCATTAACAAATATACAAAGTTTTATTTTGTTTATTAGATTGGTTTTCTGTATGTTAACATTATCATATCAATTATAACCCACATTCACAGCAGAAATTTTCTAATAGCATTTTGTAACACTAACTGCTGTATTAGAAATCCTTAAGAGAAACTTATCTTTAGCTACTCAGATAACTTGAATAATAAAGTGCAAAACCACAATAAAATTTGACAGACATATGCTCCAGCTCATACTCAGTGGAAAATAAAGTTTGTAAGACCACTAGGTATGGATTCACTGCACACAATATAAGAGTGTGACCTGAAGACATCAGTTTTCAAGTTTTCCCATTACCAGTCATTGATTACAATGAATAATTTTCCATTACTTCTAAGGGTAACAAAAAGAAATCACAATAAGATTACAAATAAAACAAAACATTGGCCAGACTACCTGAAGCTTAACCCTATACTTGGTTCCTTTGACCCAATAAAGGTTTTCAGAAGAACTGATGAACAGGAACAGCTCATTTATTAATAGCCTCTTTGATTTTAACTTCAAGAAATTAATTAGCAGGACATAACACAGCATTTTGATTTTAACTTCAAGAAATCAATTCGCAGGACATAACACAGCATTTTGTTTGGGACCCAAGTCATAATTTTCTATCCAAGAGGATAGAAAAAAAATAATCTCAGAATTTTGTCGGAATTAAGTCCAATTCACGAAGTATAATCCAAGCTTGCATGTCTCTCCTTACAGCCACTGGCGCAGCCCCCCCAGTACCAAGCGCTCTTCAAGACAAATGAAGTATCAGAATCTCTGGGTGCCTTTCCCTTTCTTCTACCGGACTAATTAGTTTACATTAAGTTTGGTGGCGCTACCACTTAAGTTAACATCATCAACAAAGATGACTACTTAACTTTTTTACTCACAGAATTCAAAGATGGAAATTAAGTATAACTCTAATTTAGTCAGACTGCCTCCTTAGTAGCTGCTAACATTGCTTCTCTTCTACCACTTTCCAAGAGAGGACAGTTTAGCATGCCAAGCTGTAATAAATAACAAAAAGTTTTAACTACAAACTGTATATGCATCCCTTTGTCATGTTACTAAGCTTGATTTGCTAGTAAACACAACACACCACTGTCAAAACAAAAACCAGCCTGAACAGCAAGCTTTAAGGACCATGTCCTGTTTATAGCTTCATGTAACCAAGAAATTCACAACATACATTCCCAATAACTCATTTTTACATAATACTCTCCTTCACATTGTTGTATTTCACTACAGTCAGTGCTTTCATCAAGGAAACATTTCCACACACCAATATACAGCAGAACATCCAGTGTTATTTTGGAGGGCTGCAGATGGCATTTTCTCCTTTTAGATCATTTAAGCAGATAACCAAATTCAAAGACCCAGCTGTTGTACTCTGGGTAAGGCACTTGACCCAAATGAGCAATACAGCACCAGGCCAGTGTGCAAGAAAAGTCTGAATGTACCTTTTCTTCATCATCTATACCTAAACAATGAATAGTTCCGTAGCAATTGTGCTCTCTCAGTCTGAAGTGACCCTCCTGCAACAGCTTGTGCAGGTTTATAAACTGCTTCACATTCTTCCCTAAACTTACTAGTTATGGCCACGTAAGTATTTTGAAAACTTTCAGATGTTTATTCTATAAAGACTCTATTTCAAAATAAAACTCAAGGTGCCCTTCAAAGGAGCATGCAAAATATTCATTAGAACTTGTGAAATATAACCATGAAATCACAATGATAAAATTTTATCTGTCTATCAGCAGTTCTTAACCATCTACATAAACAAGTTATTTTTTTAATCGAGGTCTCACATGATTTCAGTCCCTGAAAAAAAAAAAAAAGAAAGTTGCCGTATGGCATGCATAGTATAGACATTACTAGTGCTACCTGGAAGAGTTCTATCTTCTCTCCCCTTCCCTCCCAAAAAGGTACCAATATAAAACCCAGTTATCTTAATTTTTTTAAATTCACCCTTTGCTGCATACTCAGCTGCACATATTTAAAGTAGTTCTCCGCTCAAAACCTTAGAATAGTCTAGGAGTAAAAGCCTGTTAACTCACCACCAACAGAAGATTAAGTAAGAAGTGAGATTTAGTTTCTGTCAAAACCAAAAGCACATCTCACTTCTGGGGTTCTTCATTATTTTGTCAGAGACATTTTAATAGAATTATTCTGATGTTCTGGTCTAGCATTAGATCACAGACAAAATCTCAGTTTTAAAGAAAAACACTAATTTTATACTAATTTGAACTGCCGGTAGCTTTAAGCACCCAAATAATTTTAATTTTTCCATTTAAGGAATGTTCTGCAGTTCTAGAAAGATGAGTTACACATTTTTGTTCACATACAAAAAGACAGTCTAACAGATGTAAACTATTTATTGAATATTTGCCACCAATATTGTTAAATACATAATCTTGCAGTTTTCCGCTTTCAAGTTAAAATGTCAGAAACAGAACACCAAATATTTACAATTCTTATAAGGAATGTTACATAATGACACATTAAGGCGTAAATTCTTTTGGCTTATAATTCTGAAAAGAATGATAATAGCAAAAAGTGATGCAAAATCTTCATTGTGAGATTATGATTAAGCTACAATGTTTTACAAAAATATGGTGTAAGATGGCAATAATCCCATTCAAAATCCTGCATTAGGCCCCTCAAGAGGGGCTGATAATTTATACAGTCAAAACTTTAAAATTTACATATAAAGGTACCCTATCCACCATTGAAAAGTACAACTCTCAACATATACAGTTTTCAGGCCACAGTTTTGAAGGTCTGGAGTATCAAGTTGGTTTGATGAATTAGTCGGTTGGCACTTATGAACACATTTATTGCCCTGTTAAAAGAAAAAGATACCACTTCAGATGTTTTTAGAAACATGCCATTCAATAAATACAGTATTAAGTTTGGGCAACTAAATATACTGGCATCTAGGCTCTATGCAAATTGGAAGCATACTGATGTTCTACCGTATTGTGATCTACCTGAGTCTTACTGCTGGCAAACAGATAGACTTATTTGCATGGCTGATCTCAGAAAGACTATGTTTATTGGCAGGAACTTAAAGACTTGGGCTCTCAATCATCATTGAGATTTCAATCATTTAATGCTGGGGTTTTAGCTAACTAAAAGAGAGTAGAGCAGGTGATTGTTAAACACCTGTTCTTTTGAAAGCTGAACACTTCATCCCCTAGTAATTTCAGCATTTGTGACTCCTTCCTTAAGAAACACTAAGCATGCGCACATGAAAGCAACATAATATTTTAGTTATCTTTTTGTTAAGAAAGAGGCGGGGGGGGTCACTGAGTTTTTCAGCTTAGTAATGACATTTGTGACTATTTTGTTTAGCGCTGTTACCTTCTGGTGGGAGCTGGGTATCTTACTCAACACACAGTTCAGACAGATTTAAATTACTTCTGATTTCCACAAGGAAATACAAGCCTTACCTGGTATTTCTTGCAATATCAATAATAGCTAACAGACTTTAAGCTTACGCCCACAATACGCAGCACAGCATTCACTTCACATAGAGCTAAACAAAGCTGGTGTCTTCCAGTATAGTAGGGGTATGTCTCAACACATCCAATCCTTTCCTCATTTTTTAGTCAAAAAGTTTTCTAATTAACCACGACTGCTGAGACCTAGTTCATGTGAAAACTTATCTACACATCTGTTCAGTAATCATAAAGCTACCAAGGTCTAAAGTTCTCATTTTGGTATCATAACCAAACTTAGCCCCAATTTCAATAAGGGCGGGGGGGGGCGGGGGGGGGGGGGGGGCACCGTGGAATGCTTTGGTAGGAACAAGGTAGTATTCACTGTTGGGCTCAAGACTTCCCTCTCCTTTATTAATGTACCATCCCCTGGGTGCTCTTACAGTCTTTGCCAAGCTCAACAAGACCAGACATGAAAGTTAGTTCTCATCTTTAAAACAGTAGCACATAGAACATTTTGTCACTGTCAAAATCTGAGACGGATACAGTCTTCATCCAAAACAGTCTCTACAGTGAAATACAGAAGAACAGCGACTTGAAAACCCAAGGTGAGGACCTGAAAAAAGCCTCAGTTTGAAGGCTAAAATGTTCAAACATAAAAAGATTAATCAGCTGCGTAATTCCAAATACTGTGAAGTACTATAAAAAACTATAAAGAAAGGACAATAAAAATGTAAATCAAAGAAACACTGCACAGATGTTTAGTGTTTGCAAATGATACTTCAAATAGCTAGATCACTTTTTTTCAACAAGGCATTCATAAGTTTTTTGTCCTTGTATATACACTGAGAAAAACCACACAGGGCCGTGAAATTTGACTTCACATATTCAAGTTCAAAGATAACACTGTACATGGGTGTTGTACAGTGGTGCAGTTTAGCAAACTTCCCTTTCGTCAAAGGAATTACAAAAGGAATAAAAGTATTTTAAAGCAGCCGTGATGGTCTGAGGACACAGGCGAGGAAAAAATTGGGCAAGTCCTGAAGAACGCAGCTCATGCCCCAAAGCTTGTCCTACTCTCCCCTGTTAGTCAACAGGGCCTTTCATTATGTAAAATGTTAGTACAAAAACATACTTACTTTCCATCTTTAAAATAAGTTTTCAGAGTATCACTGAAACTTTTGGAGTATTTTACAAACTCTTTCTTTTGGTGCTCAAGTGCCTAAGAAAACAAAAACACCAGGAGCAGAGTCTTAGTTCACACATTGTTGGGTACAGTAAGAATCTCAGGGTTAAACCGGTAAGAAAGTTGGCTAATGTTACATAAGGTATAGAAATTTTTATTTTTGATTATTTTTTTTTTAGGAGACATGCAGAGAAATTGTCCTCTTCCTATAAAACTGGTGTGACCTAGCATACAACAATCCTGTTGTTAAAGTATTATGTCACTGACCAGTTAAGCTCTCCTATTCATCCTTTAATCAAAACAATGCTTCCTCTTAAACTATTCAAAATATTGTATAAAAAGAGTTGTTGCACATACCCGCCGGTTCTGATATTGGTATTTCTTGAAGACATTATTTACTGTGTCAAGAAGTTCCTTTATTGCACTTGCGATGTCCCTATACGGCAATAAAAAGATAGTTGTAATATCCTTAAGCTATTCTATTTCAATGTTGGAATTTAATCCCCTTCTAATAGTCAAATACTTCTTAAAACAGTCTCTACAGAATAAGCATCAGACAGGATGTAGCAAGACCAAATGCAAAGAGCTAGACCAGTGACATGGGAATTCAAACTAGGAATCAGCAAGTTAAGTTCAGTCTAGTACCATGGGGCTCTCATTAAAAATCCTCAACTCTGTCTGCCCATTTATAAGCAAGGATCAGGCTCCTTTCCAATGGGAACAGTGTTGTTAGCCTACCCTACAGCACTTGAACATTCAGATTTAAATAAAAAGTTTGACAACTCAATCTGCAGAAAAATACATATACAATACTTACTTGATTGTCTGAAGAAACCTCACTCTGTCATTGATCTCATCAGGAATCTTACTAAGAATCTGTTTAAGTGCTCTTGCCTTTTCATTAAGATCTTGGAATTCTGGTTCTGGTCTTTCAATCATATACTCTAACAGGAAGAACATATTTAAAGATACCATTAGTTTTTCCTCAAGTCTCTAGTGACAGCTAAAAACACTACTTCCAAGTGCAGCAGTATTGCAGTGTTACATTTAAAGGTGAACAGCAGAAAAATAGCCATGAGCAGAAAAATGCAATACGCTCTGCATCAATAGAAACACAGTACAACATAATCTTTGTTATTGCAAGTTGGAAAAAGAGCCCATCTTTCTTTAAGTGAGACACTGAAGACACTGTACTAATCAAATGCAGTATTAAAATAACTTAAAGCCTACTGTATACACCCCTTCTCTGACAGTGTAACTACTGCTTTTACTTTGAAACAGAGAGAAGGAAGGTGAATATTATACTCCATATATGCTTTTTTCTGGTTTTTAGGATTGCAGAAGGTGAACTATGCACCCACATAAACATAATTCTAAACATTAATTTTCTTTCTCTTATTATTCAAGTATGTTTTTTAGGGAGATTTAACTTCTCCAAAAGAGGTATTCAGAAAATACAAACATTATTCTACCATGCTGAAGAAAAAAATCTCTACAAAACAAAGAAACAAATAACCTCTTCTGAAAATAGGCATAGAGAAAAGCATGTTCCTAGTTAACAGTGTAATTAAAACCACACTTATTCAACATAAGAGGTAAGATATTACCTTCTACATCATCAGCCGCCATACGCAGAAGAGACTCTGTGAAGTTCACGTCCACACTTTTTTTCTCCAGAATTTTCATAATGATGTCCTGTGTAAGACCTGGATTTTCTTTTTCAGCCTGTATGGCAAAGAAAATTTTTATTCTTAAATATGCAAGACATATTTGCACGCACTAAGGCAGATTTTCATGTAACTTGCTTCATATACTGCAGGAGTTTGCTAGAAACTTTAAAAGTCTAATGGCTTTAAACTAGCAGATTACATGGAAAACCATTCTTCCACTACAACATCCATTTTTCTCAGATTACATGAGTGGTTTTGTATAAACAACTTTTCAAATAAGCTTTTCCATTAATTTCAACTTGAATAAGAAAGTTTTCCCTGAAATTCTATATTTTTTTATATTTCCATAAACATTAAGCTTTGAGACAAATATATTGTATCCATTGGGATCTAATTCACTCAAACACAGGTGCTACTCCCCTGTCTTCCACATGACATTTTATAAATGTGCCTCTTATGAATCACATCATATGCTCAAACATCATCTTGGAATTGCTTCTTCAAAGAAAACAAAAACAAACACAAACCACCCCACCCCCAAAACACCCTTTTGACTGATGACATATTTAAGTAAAGCTAGACTAACACTGGAAGTATTCACACTATCTATGTTGCTATCAAAAAATTATGCTGTGTTGAATGAGGGTGTGTTGACTTTTTTAGCTAGCACTACCATTTCTACCAATACCTCAATTTTTACATTATTTGCTTTCAGCTTAGCTCCTTACTACCAGTCATAAAAACATTTAACTTGTACGAGCTCTAGTTAAGACTTAAGACTGTCTGGGTACACTCAGATTTCAGTGTAGAAACAGGGAAGTATTACTTCGTTGCATAGCTCACATGTTAAGGTATGTCACGTCTACAATTATTTTTGTTTAAAGAATTTAAAAAAATAAAGGAATATATGTATTTTCATTCTTCAGGAATATAACAGAAAAGTTAGAAGAATCTTTTTTTCCATTTAATGCTGGATGCAAACACAAACACTGAACTTATCCTCAGCCACAAAAAAAATCCCATTACCGTTCACTTTGTAAACCATTTTCAAAGTTTGTTACATGCTTATTTCTCATGAGCACCTATTCTACATAATCTTGTCATATTTAGACTAAGTTTATTATCTTATTACCTTCACTGATGATTCTTCATTTAAGCTTTTGTACAACATGGACAAGACAAGATTCTGTTTGTTTAAAATTGCTCAATGTGCTTCTATCATATTTCTACTATCAGATTTCTACTCATAACATTTGCAGACATCTCAAACTTACAGTCCATGCAATTGTCCACTTTCCTTTTAGACTACTGGATTAAGAATGCAGTCTTCAAACACAAAGACACAAAGATACACAACAGCTGGCTTTTTAGCTTCATCATATATGGTTTACCTTTTAAACAATCATTCTTCAATACAAGTTACTTCTCACCTTAATAAAAGCTGCTCTCAGTGTCTGAGCTGCAGATAGATTTACTCTTTCTAGCTGCAATAAAAGTTCAGAATTATTAGCAATTGTAATGTTATCAGAAGAAAACAATTGAAGTACTCATGCCTTGCTTTATATAGCATAATGAAAAAGGGAATTGATAGCAGCATTCAAAATTACCGGTCTCGTTTGAGGGAGAGACAGTATAAAGTTTAATCCCATGGGAAAGACTTCCCCTCAAAATAAAAAACATAAAAATCAAACATGACACTGGACAGATTTTGCATTTATCCAGCCTACAGCAGAAGCCCGACAGAAGCTTTTGAGAACATCTTGACAATCTCTGATACTCGCAGAAAAAAAAATATCCCATTAAATTATAACCATCAGCAGTAAAACTGAAATGTATCAAGCTGTTCACAGGTACATGTTCAACTGTACATTACTTCCTGCCATAGAATGCCAGACCTAGCATTTTTGTGAAAATCCTCCATAAAATGGTAAAAAAAAAAAAAAAAAAAAAAAAAAAAAGAGATCAGGGCCATGACAACTAGCAGTCTTTGACAAGCATGATATTGTACTCATGGAAAGACAGGTAAAACAATGAAGGGTAAAACAACGCACAGAAAGAAGATGGTGTTAGACACAAAGCTTTCCCAATCAAGATGAGCAACCTGTTACTGCGATCATATTTCCCAATGTAAAGGGGATTATTACATTCTAAATCAAAATGTAGCTTACCTCATTAAAGACAGGGTACATAACAGCATAGAGAGGCATGGAAACCATAGAAGTGGTCTCTGCTTCATTCTTCATCTCTTCCATTGTCATCCTCATTCAAAGACCCACTTCTCAAGGAAAACACTATAGAAGCAAAAAACTCCTCATTCACTGAAACGTTTCTTCTTTTTCCTCGTTGTGCAAGAATACTTGAAGAACTCGAAAAATATATTGTCCTTAAGTTGTGCGAGAAAAAAACAAACACAAACACACACAATTATGAATGCTCATGACTGACAGGTTCTAAAAATGAAAAGGCACAGAACAATGTTAGTTTGTTACTGCCTAGAAACTAGGAATTATTTATGACATGAGCTGAGTAAATATGGAATGACTACTTCATGTAACTTAAAACCCTAACTGAAATCTATCACATGAACAGATATTTTCAAGACTAAGGTACTACCAAAAAAATTTTACTTCAAGTTGTTATGGAATTAATTTTCCTGAAAGAAGGGATTTTATTTGATATGTATTACAAAAATCTTGCCACCACTAGTAAGCAGCAGCATAAGATTGCTGACAACTCCTGTACAGAAAAAGCTTGAAAAGCGTTACATGCTGTAAACCCAAAACCCATACAAATGCATTATGACAATTAACATTAAGACTACATATAAATATTCCATATTTTCACATACGCATCAAGCTGTGATTCTGCCAGAGATCAGTGCCTACTTTCTACCCATTTGAATTCCAAATACTGCATCTTTAGTTTTACATAAGCAAAAGTCTTAAGTCATATTTCCACTCAGGGTGTGTCAACAGCTATGTTAACTCAATGGAAAATTATTGTTCCAGTAACTGAACCTAGGTTTTGGAATTTCTCCACCCAGACCAGCTCATCGTATCCAACATGGAGAGATCATTGCTTAGACCCAGAAATTATGTGGAAAAGAAAAAAGGTCACCCCACAGTTCATAAGAAATCCTTGTTACAGCCTGCTAAATTTTCTGTTCATAAGATATTTTAAAAATATTTATACAACCTAATTGAGTTTAAAGACCTAAAGGCCAAGTTAGGAATAAAGATACACAGAAAGAGATTAACGGTTTTAATTTTTAGATTTGCTTGGAGTATTTAATGCACTAGAGGAGTTTTTTTCCTCCTCATAAGCTTCAGACATCAGGCATTTGTATGTCCGTGTACTGATTTTATTGATATTTTAGTAAGAAGTGAAAAAAGTGAAATGTTTAAGAAACAGCATAAGCTACTACAGTAATCAATATCACTTCCCAATAGTTTGAACAGGTTAAAAAATGCTCAGAATTTTCTTCAAGCTGTATTTCTCCTTATGCTCTGCACTGGCTAAAAAAATCTTCAGGCTCTTTAAATAGAAGAACAGATATTCTTTTTTGCCCAGGGCAGATATATAGTAGTTTAGCTATAATTACACAAGTGAAATTTGTTATTGATTACAGTAAGCACAGAGAAGAACTTGGATGACTACAACTACCATGCATGTCTCTTCCGAGTATGTGATTAGGCAGTATGAACATATCCAAAAGTGAGAAAAGTGAAGAACTGGTCACACCACAGAAACAGCCAACAGCTAAAGCATGATTTGAAGAAAAACTAAACATGACTATAGTAACAAGCAACAGCTCTTTATACAAGTCTTCTGATATGGACTGCTTATTGCAAAATCTCATCTTTGTTTCTCTCACTGTTCCAACCCTTCAACATGACCCACACGAGCAGATTCCTATAACCACAGAACAGGATTACCGAGACTTTAAAAAGGGGACTGTATAGATGAGAGACGTGCACGTGCATGGAATGGCAAAAATCAGGACTCTCACATTTTTATCACCTACCCGTAGATATTTTACAGCTGTCAAGAACATGGAAGAATACAAGTCAATATTTATCATTCCTCAAAAAGTTGAATATCTTTAAAGAATTTGTTTCAGAGTTACATAAATTCATGCAAGGTCTACTGAAGTGGGGGGGGAAGGGAACATGTCTGAACAAGTTTTCACTCACAACTGCAAGTACAAGCTGCCCCATTTATTATACATGCATATTCCCTGCACTAAGACTCTGGCACGTAAGGGGCAGAGTGGATGGCAAGCTGTTTGTTTTACTGCTTAATTCTGCGTTTTTGGAAGTTCAGTAAAAATATATACTCACGCAAGATACTACACTAACATGCAACACTGAACACAACATTCACAGATTAATTTACTGAAAGTTTTTATCTAGGAGTACTGTATTCTCAACAAGAGTAAGTTTTTAAAACAGCGAAATCAGGTCGTTGAACATTGTTCTAGTCTACCCAAAAGATTTCTGATCTTAGGAAGAAGGGCAAAAAAGGACAAAATAACCATCAGATATAATTACTTTGTTTTTATGGGTTAGCAGTATCCACAAAGAAAAAGGAAATACTAACTGAAATGATGGATTTTTATGATGATGAACACCTATTACACTGTGGACTACCATGAAGAACTCGTTTTCCTCTGAAGAGCCATAAGCTATTGTTACTAATACACGGTACAGTTAACCCCCCATATAAAAACAATTATACACCATCTATTGCCTCTTTACCAGACACTGACATACTTCAAACAAAATACAAAACCTTGGATTTACATTAACACAAAGGATACAACTGTTGCAACTGAAGACAAGAGGTAGATTTAAATATACACGCACACAAGAAATACATGAGAACATCAAATATTTTTGTTGCCAACATATGAAAAGAAATATATTCAATATATCACACTGGTCCTTCATGACTGCAGAAACCTTCCCATGTTCCACAAGATAAACTAGGTAGTGTCATGCTGTCATGCAGGTATCTGACTGCTAACGTTGCCACACTATTTGTCTTTGGGGCTAGGGATCAACCTCTCCACATCTTTCAGATGTAACTTAGATGCACTGCAGTCTTTGCTAGTGTTAAACAGCAGGGATAAAAATCTTCACAAAAAAAATTCCACGTTTATTTGCATTACAGAAAGATAGTTTGTCATAGCTGTACTAAACCACATACAAGTACTTTTGAAGAAGGCCTCAATCCTGACTATGGACCAAATCGCCATGAAAACTGAAGTTTCTGTTCTGTTATTCAGATCAATTATTAGGAAGTCCACTTGCCTTCAAAAGTCTACTGGCCTGACTAAACCTAAAGTTTAATGCCCATTATCATGCAGCAACTAGGAACTTTCAGTATTTCTTTTGGTATGTGATCAAAAGCAGCCATCTGCATCACTGCCAAGCTTTATGACAACACTGTCTTCTAAAAGCTTAACTTCGGTTCACTACAATCTCAAGAGAGTCTTTTATGTGAGACAAGCTTACCCTAGTTTCATCTGCCAATTGTTTTTTTGCATTCTCAAAAAAAAGATGGAATAAGATTCCATGAGAAGGTGATCTATTAGAACAGCACAATGTAGTTGTGCTGTGCAGAAAATCCTGACAAATTGCTGTAAGATGCAAAAAAGATGTTACTCTGCTGGCAAACTTGTTAATTGGTCTAAGGGGGAAGACAAGGTGAAGATAGTAGGTTACTGTCAAATATTAATCTGCATGCAAGTCTGATCTTTTTTTCTTACAGTGATCCCACAAATTCAAATCTGTGTATGTAAAATTACAATCATGCATCACGCTACATCAGATGAAATCAACTGTCGGAGAGAATGTACAGAATGATATAGGGAATTTAAAGAGAATCTAAGTTTGAAAACTATGCTAAGATGCCAGTTAATGCAATCCTGGCTGCTCAGTCTTAAACCATCAAACACACCAAGCTGTATTCCAAGAGGTACTAACATAGAGTATATACTGTCAGTATAAATCTTAGATTCTAACCTCTAAGTTCCAGCACTAAAATATTATCCCAGCTATTCAGCAAACACTGAGAGAACCGGTACATTTTAGATGAGGAACAAATTTGGAAGGATTCTTTGATAGACCTATTCCCCCATATCCATCCAATGACATTTTAAATCACTCAACTGAACTTTATCAGAAAAAAAACTATGTTAAGATAAACTTCCTGTAAGCCAAAAAGGGTAAATAGCAAAACTTACCACACTTCCCAAAACTATGGATATCAGTGTCTAAGGTGATAATTTGCTTTCTCTAATCTGTGTCATTTACTGACAGACTTTTGGTCACACACTAAAATCAAGTGTCAGAACTGCAGAGCTACTTAAGAATATAATCATCACAGTATCACTACAGAGTGCAGTAATCTTGCCCAAACCCACATCTGCTCATTGGCCAGTGTGAAAACAAGCAAGGTACCCATGAAAGAAAGGTGGTGGTTTAACACTATCTTTTGAAACAGTGTTTGAAGAGAGGAGAGTCTCACGATTTCGACAGAAACATTGGGTATCAATTGGCAGGATTTCAATCTTCAGTTAGGTCATCAGTAGATCTACCTATGGCGCTGAGGTTGTCTCTATTCCCTTCCCCAGGCTCCACCTACCTTAGATCTGGAAAACTTTAAGCACCTCGACATTAATACTCTTTTTTAGAAAAGTAATAAAGAGGAACAAGGCCCGAGGCAGTGATCTACCAGAATGATTATTTCAATGGTTGGCTTCTAGCAAAAATTACACCTCTATTCCTGCTAGAAAAAAGGCTATCCTTACTGCCAAGAAGGTCTGCTCCACTTTTTGCAGTGAGGATTCAGAAGAGGTTTTACCTTTAACCTGATTCAAGACCCCTGAGTTACCAGAAAAACTAATTTAAGTTCAGAAGAAAGAGTGGGGGAAGGGAAATAGCAGCATGAATTCTATCCTGAATTCAGAGGCAAAGAGCTTGGCTCCTATTTGTAAGACCAATGTGCATGGGAGGAGGGAGTTTAGGTAATTTACTAATTACAGTTGCAAATTTCACAGAAGAAAAGAAATTGCAGAGTATGCCCTTTTAACTACACGCATACCCCACGCACAGCTTGGTAACTAAGTTTCCCTTATTAATGGTCACTTAAAAGAAATAAAAAAACCCACACTCCTTTTCCTTGTCAGACGGCAACTTACCTGCCAGCACTGTATTTCAATTATAGATGGCAATTATTTCCCACTGTATAACTTAGGCTACATGGTACAAAGTTTAAAGGCTTTGTGCTTCAGATACAGAACTACCTTCCTTCTTTTTTTAAAACTGAGGTGACTTCATGGCAGCATGGTTGAATTTGCTGGAATTGGCATACAGATCAACTGTTATGATAACAACCTCCATATTTTAAAATCAGTAAAGATAACAAGAAACTTAAAAAAGATGCTCTACTGCACTGATTCCGTATTCTACTAACTCTGACACCCAACAGTTTCACTGAGGAGTTCATAAAAGGAATGTCACCACAAAAGAGCACTTAAGTTTTAAAAGTATCTTTAAATGCCTCTCTCTAGAATAGAGATATGCAGTTTTCAAACATCTCCATACACATATAATAGCCACTTACAGTTGAGTTCACTCTGACAAAGCATAAACTGCTTATGCATTTTATTATTGGAAGCGCAATCCGTATCACTAATTCGTAAATCACACAAACTTGCAATAAACCCAAGATGTCTATTTTTAGAATCGTATCAACTTAAAAAAACCAAAATCCAAGCTTGCTCTGAAGTCAGGCTTACAATTAGTTCACGTTCTTTCGCAGTGCTGAACTTCAAAATGGAAGTGATTTAGTCTGTCCTAATACACCCAGCTTTTGTGCCTGCCTAGCACATGAGAAACTATAGCCTCCTGCACTGGGCCCCAGTTTCACTAGTTAGCAACATTAAAATCATTATACAGTATAACTGAAACAGGTCACGGCTCTTAGCATATATAATCACAACAACGCAGCCCTGTTTCTTTTTTTCCTCTTTGGGAATGGGAAAGTAAAGCTATTACTCTATCAAACACTAACAGGTAATTCACAGTTTCAAACATACAAACACATCCAACGAGTAAACAAATACCAAAGGGCAATTAGTTCCTCTGATAACAGGAACAGCACAAACCTGGCCCAGGCTTTCAGCCATCTACCGGTGCCCCAGCATGTGCAACCTACAGGAAAGGAACCAACCCAACTCACCAGTTCAGTGAGGAGCTTAATGGGACACCCAAGCACTGAACGTCTCCCCAGACTGCTCGGTTACCGAGCCAAGCACCGCCCGGGCTCCCCGCCGTCCCTGCCCGGCACTCTCGCTGTCCGCCGCGGAGCGGGGCGGCCCCGGAGCCGCCAGGTTTGCGGGAAGGAGCCGAGATGTTTTTTCTCTCTCCTCCACCTGAGAAGGCACCGACCGGGCCGCCGGAGCTCACCGCAGCCACCTGACAGCGCTCCGCTCCGACCTTCGGACGAGCTAAAAATAATAACACATCCGGGCCTACGCTTCCCAGGGCCGGCCGGCCCTCCCGGGGCGGCCCAGGCCGAGGGGCCTCAAGCCGGGGAGCCCCACCACCACCACCGCCGCCTCCCTGTTCCACCCCCGAAGAGGGGAAGGCCCCAAACCACCGGCGGGGGAACGGTGGGTCGCGGGAAGGACGGGGAGAAGGACAAGCCCTCTCCCCGCCGCACTCCAGCCTCGGGGAGGGAAGTAAACGGGTCAGACGCCCGGCAGGGCCGGACCCTCTCCCCGGGGGGGAGGCGAAGGGACACTCTCCGCCTTTTCCTCACACGGCGAGGCCCGAGGCCGCGCTCACCTGCGGCGGGACCTACCGGCGGTCCCTGCCCTGCCCTGTCCTCCTCCCCGCCGCCCCTCAAGCCAGGCCCCGATGCTGGGAAGAGTTTTACGCTTCTAACGCGGCGCAGCCCCGAAGGGCGAGCCAGGCCCTGCGCAAACACACTAGCGGACACCCCACCCCCACCCCCTCACCGCCTCCTCCAAACGCGGCCGCTCCTCCGCGGGCACACGCCGAGAAGGGAAAGACCGGTGGCGAGGCACGGCATAGCACCTCACCTCGCCTCCCCACCGACCCACGGAGCCCTCGAGTGGGCTTACACCGCCGCGCAGGAAACGCCTGCGAGAAGGAGGAGGAGAAGGAGGAAGCGTCCGCCGCTGTTACCACACACCAGGCGTTGTCCGGAACTAACCGGCGGCCGCGCGGGCCCCTGGGCTCTGTAGTCCGCCGCCCGCGGACTACAAGCCCCACAATGCCACGCGGCACCCGGGGGGCGGAGACAGAGACGGGATGGGGAGGGGGGGAGAAGGAGGCGGGAGGGTCCAATCGGAGCGCGGGGCTGGGTGGAGGAGGGGGCGGAGCCTCGGCGGGGCGGGGCGGGGCGGGGCGGGGCGGTGAGACTAACCCAGGCGCCGGCGGCGGGGGGGAGCACACCCGCGGCGGAGCGCGGAGCGGCGGGTGCGGCGGCGGTGGTGGGCAGCGGTAGCAGCACCGGGCCGGTGAGTGCGCTAGGCAGTAGGAGGAGAAGGGTGCGAGCGTGTGTTACAGGGGGCGGCTCCGGTTTTATGGCTTAACCGGAGCGAAGCTTTCTATCGCTCTGTTTCGGCACGCCTGTCCGGGTTAGCGGCTGTGAGGAAGAGGGGGCGCGTGGCGGGGGGGGGGGGACCGCCGGTGGGAGCGGCGGCGGCTCGCGCCGGGCGGGAAGGCGCCGGCGGCGGCGTTGGCGTTCCGTTAGCGCCTGAGGGGAGGGAGGGAGGGAGGGAGGGAGGCTGCGGCGGGGAGAGGAGGCGTGTGGGAGCCAGGGCGCTTCCTCGGCGGTAGGAGAACTTAAGGCGGGGATGGGGACAAACACGCGCATCCCAAACCCCTTGAGGTGTTCAGTCACCCTTTGTCTCTCCACCTGCCGGCCCCGGTGGTGAGGAAACGGCTCTCGTCTCTTGAGGAGCCGAGGCGTCCTCAGCCCCGCTCACCAGCGTCTGCGCTTCAGCACCGGCACTTTGTTTTTCAAGTTATACTGTGGTAAGTGTCGCAGCAGTAGTTCTCAAAAAGCCGTCCCTGCCGAAGAAGGTGACGTCGCGCAGGTTTGTGTGGCTTTTCTGGTCGCTGCCCAGCCGGAGCCGTGCTTCTGAAGCCCTTTTTTGAGGGGCTTTTTCTTCTCTGTGGCACGCTTGTTCTGTCAGCTCGTTCAGTGCTCTGCAGGCTGCGTGTGTATACGGAGTATTTGGGGGTTTGGGCTATTAAAAAAAAAAACCTGAGTAAACTTGTGTATTATTTTTCGAGGTAATTGTGTTACTGGTAAGCTTTAAGATTCAAAGTTTTAAATTATATTTAAAATGAGCTCAATTGTTAAAGCGTTAATGGATTTGTGTCTGCATTTCTGATGCATCAGTATTAAAACTAGCTGCCTTTTTTTTTAAGTACTGCTCAGTATTACCTAATGTTAATAAGACACATGCGAACATGTGAATGAACAGCTAAAGTATTAAACTTGTCAAACAATTGGCTGTAACTTCTTGCAGCAGTGAGATGGCAAAGTGGGAAGACTTTGATGTCTGTCTGTGGGAACAGACAGATCATGTGTGTATATGTGCGTATGTTGCTGCTCTCCATCACTGGCACATAGGTGAGCAAGAATACTGGGTGGGGGAAAAAAAAAGCACCTGGATTGTTATACATTATTACATGTACTGAATTTTGTCCTCCTCACACCACCTTATTTTGTTTTCATCAGACCTATGTAGGATGTCTCACATATCAAATACTCCACACATCTTATTATTAAAGGGCTACTTAAAACTTGCATAGTGTGTATGAATTGTATATTATTAATCACCTATGATCTCTGATTCCCCAGTTCTTGTTTCCTCATTGTTTATGTGATCAGTACTTCAGTCTAATAGAAAATGATGCCATTCAGCTTAGGTGAGAGACATTTACCAAAATGTCGTAGCATAGGCTGAGCCAAATGCATGTCTATGGGATTTTATCCTTTAGTAAAATTAGTACATTTTAAAGTAAGACTACGAAGCTGCAGTCCTACAGGTGCTAAAACTTAAAATAGAGTATGGTATCCCTCTCCATCAATTTTGTGATACTTTATCAGATTCTGTCTTTTAAAGCAGCGAGGTCTCGGACCAGATTCATACTTTCCTATTTTATGTCTACTGTATTTTTAAGAGTTGTTATGGCTTGGTTGAGTGTGATGAAGAATAACTGCCGAGGGAGGCAGGAGGAATGGTTCTTGGCTTTTCCTTTCAAGGTATGGGTTGTCTACAGAATTACACAGGGCAGCTAAAGAGATAATAGAAGGTGAAGGCTTGTAGCAATGTTAAGTTTACTATTAAATGCAGTCATGAGTTCCAGAGTTTATCTTCACAAGACTGTCTATCCTGTATGTTCACATTCTCGAGTCGAGTTTGAGATGGAGTTTGGGTTTTTAAATTTGCTTTGACTTTGTCTCCCCATCTACTATTTTAAGTGAATGATTTGTTCACAGGTGTGTGAAAGTATTCATGAAGTTGTCACTCATCTACTTTCATATTCATTGTTGAAACCACACAATATGCTGTGTGTCTGTTGGCCTACTGAATGCTTTGGCTACAGCGCTGCTGGCTCAAGTTGATTCCAAAAATGGCTTGGGATTAATGTGCCTCTGAGCTGTTAAATGACTCGCTTCCTGCGGGAGCGTGCTGGTGTGGTGTGGTTTTGTGCTCATTCTTAAGACTTGGATCCCTTGTGACCTCCTCTCATCTCTTCCCCTCAGATGGAAGAATGCGTATATGTTCATACTTAGTCTAGCAGAGTTCTAGGGACACTACATTGTTGTAATAACTCTTTTGAAAATTTATTCTGTAGATGTAAATGTCATGTTTATGCATAGTTTAATTCAACTTCTAATCTTACATATCACAAAACATAGCAGGGGAGAGGGGTTAGTGCTAGTAGGATTCTTCACATCAAGATCTAGCTACTCCTAGCTCTTTGAAGTCCTTTTCAACTAACGTATCTAATGGGTTTTTTTCTCAAAATTTCAAATTTTATTTTGGGTTGTTCATCATCCATGAAGACGCATATTTTGTGTGGCAGAATACCTTTTAACATAATTTCTAACAATCCATGTTCTGTGTAGGCGATATGTTACTCTGGCTTTGTAAAACACAGGCTGAATATGAATTAATATAGGGTACATCTGTCCTATACTCAGTCTTTAGGCTGTCCTCATCTTGATTATGTTGTGTTCAAAATGTTAAAAATTGGTGTGTAAACATGGCTTTAAAAATTAATGTCTGGTTTTCTTTATATACACTTGTATATACCTGATACAGTCAGTATCTCTGGTTACATGTCAGTGTAATGGGCAGATGGTAGGGAAAGATGTTTATGTAGTCAACTGTGATTAGTGATAACTTTGTATTTTTCCTCAAATACATGAAAGACCAGAGTAGTTAAATTTGGAAATATATTTTAAATTCTTGGCTTTAATTCATGTCTTTCAAGCACTGCTAGTCTTCTGAACTGGGTGACAAAAGGTTAGCAGAACTTGAGGGTAGGGGGAAATAATGTAACACTTATTCCTGCAGGAGGAGAGGAAATACTTTCTGAATCTTTGATTATTGACTTGGCAGAACAACATATTTTTCTCTAAACTTCTTTGTAAAATTGTGCTGGATATAATGAAGATAGCCACTTGAAGACAAAAAAAATAATCCTACAATTTAATAATAACTGTAAAGTTTTGGACTTATTTTCCCTCTGCAGTTGGTATTTAAAGCAGTACAAAGTGACAGAGACGTAAGTAAACTGCATTCATCACATTAGGAATATACTTTTTTTATACTGTAAATACCTTAGTACAGTCATGAGAAAGAGGGTTTATGTTGGAGAAGGTATCTAACAACACAGTAATGCGAGAATTCAAGTAGGATGAATTCCTATATGAAATATAGGAAAAAGGTAATTGCATATTGTACTAAACATAAGTGTAGATGGGATTATCTGTGCATCTTGCTAATAAGTAAAGCTAGCCTACATTGCATTATTTTAAAACTAAAAGCTTCAACTTCTTCTTTCTGTTAGTCTCATACACATGCATGCATCCCGCTTCTTATTGATCCCTCAGCCCAGCCAAAGTCGGAGGTTCCTGTTGGAAGTTGTCTGGTGACTCTGCGTTTAAAAGCATTAACCCATTAACCACCTTTGTAGCGTGGTCACTGCCTGGCTTCACTTGGCTGTGCAACAGTAGTGCTCTTTTCTGCCTGTTTGTGTTTTGGGTAGTTCTGGAAAGCATCTTGTTTGGTGGCCTTAATAAAGTATGTATGATAAAGACTTGTTCTTATGGGGTGTGATTAAAACACCAACTGTGAGGTCATGTTCTGCTTTGTTTAATATACTTCAAAGTTAATGACTATGAAAACTGCAGACTGTGGCTAATGTGATAAAAGCTGTGTGTTATCTGCATCCTTTTTGGTCTTTTAGAATTGTTGCAAGGCAGCTGTAGCTATGAGATGGGCAAAGAGAGAATTTCTTATTGATACGAGCAAATGAATTAAATATGTGTCTGGTTTTTGGGTTAATAAGGTTTGACCTCCTGTGTTGCAAAGGACTTTTGGTTTAGTTGAGTGTTTAAATATTATGATAATTCTTGAGAAATATTTTTTTCAGATCTCAAGACTATTCTTTAAGGAAGAATTAATTGTAACAAGTAATACACTGTATAGATGAAGAAAGTTAAAATAATGTGGTTGTATTCATTTTAACCAAATAGCAAGCCTATTTATCAGAAGATATCTTTCCACTGATGTACTTCAGCCCTGCAATCTTTTACCATTACATCTAAACAAATAATTGCTTAATGTAAACTATTTCTAATTTGCTGTGTATGTCTGACAAATCTAAACCCATGATGACTTGATGGGGCTAATGGACAATTGGCTTCTTCCAGGAAGATCAAATCTGTCAGAACTGAAACCGTACTGTATGTGCATTGGAATTTCTTAAATATATGAAAATAAGCACTTGTTAGCTAGGAATGATCTCTCCAAACTTTGGAAGAATTTCAGTTCCTGTGCTCTTTTGTTTTCATCTATTTGTCATCCACATTTCTGTATGTGTAGTGAGTTGGTGGGACTTCCTCATCTGAGAAGAGAGAACTACCGTTTCCCTTTTAACTTTTTTGAACAACCTATTTAAGGCTTTGCTTTTAGAATTCTGACTGACTTCTGAGAATTTTGCTTGGATACCACAGGAAAGCAAATGCTTTAATTGCCTTCACAATAAGATAACATGCCCAAACACTTGCTCACTAGTTGCATTTTCATCTGATACTTTTTGAGCAGTGATGCTGTTCCAGCCCTTGATTCTCCTATAGAAGTTTGGAGTAAGCTGGAGAACTTTGACATCTACTTTTCAACATGATTTTTTTAACTGACCTTGTCATGTCAAGGTAATGTTAGGAGCATGGGTACTTTGCCAATGACAGCCTGTCTGAACTCCTCACGATCACTTAGCCACCGGAGATTGCATCCTTCCTTGCCAGTATAGCAAAAACATTGTTTCTCTGCAACTGTTTCTGTCTGAGGTAATGTTTGCTGCCCCAGTTTTCCCCATACATCTCCGTTACGTAAGTTGTAGTTAGAAAGAAAATAGGTTTAAAAATTTAAGACCTCTTTTTTAATTGGTACACTAAAACTGCCCTTTTCAAATGCTTTTCTTTCCACATTTAAATTAAAGCAGTTCTTGGAGCATTTAATGATTGTGTACTTTGCATAGCAATTTGAGTTCACTGAAGCAACTCATGTTTTCTTTTGTGGACAACTTTTTTCAAAAGAAGTGTTTGCTCTAGTTTCTAAACTATTTAAAGCTATTAATCAAGACCTAAGACAACACAAACAGCTTACTGTAATATCAGGTCTTCAACTTGAGATCCTGTTGATGTAGAAGAAAGGTGCCTAGGTCCCTACCCAAATTGCTCTAAGTATATGTAAAGCCTGTAGGTTGAACTATAACCTTTTCATCTGCAAAGAGAAATATGAGAAGTGGGAGGAAAAAGACAGGGAAGCCAAGTTATTTTTACTGTAAATATGTCAGTTTATTGACTTGTTAATTTCAGATTTATTAAAAAAGCAGGAGGAAGAAACAGTAATGTCTGCCAAAAACAAAGTAATTAGTGGGAGTTGAAAGATGTCTAATGATTCTTACAAGTACTAAAGAGGAATAAACTGGTCTCTTATTAAACTGGATATGGACTTTTAAAACACTGTAGTAATTCCATTTTGTCTTTAAAAGCATGTGCACTTACATATGGTGAATAAAAACCTCTTTAATAAAGTAACATTGTTTATTCACAGTAATGTTACAGGCAGCAAGTGTTTTTGTTACTAAAAAAAAAAAGGGCAAAAAACCTCAATGCTGACTCCACACTTCTAAAATCAAGGTTCAGATAACATTTGCCAAAGCTGATGTTTGAGTCGAAGATGACAGAAGAGACTTCTAGTTTAATGCTTAATGTGCCTGCTATACTTTCACAGTCTAGCATGAAAAATAAAGTCTTATTTCACGACTGCATGCGCTATGGACTGTTGTCTTTTTCCTTGTCCTGTGACTCTGGCTGTGATTAGTCTGGTCACAGAATTCATGAGCACATCTGTTCTCCCAGTTCTCTTTATCCAAAGAAGCTATTAGTGAAGGTCTGCAAGTTGAAGAGCTGGGAACAAGAGGACAGCAGTGTCAAAGAACCTCAAGAGAAGTAAGGCAAGGTGTTGAAAAGAGCAACCATCTAGCACTGTGTTCATACTGTGAACACAGGAGATGCAGAGCTGAATCCTCTTAATCCAGCACTGGTTTGGTCTTTGTATGATCTCATTTTCATCCTGCAGCAATGTTGATGTAAGTATTGCAGGATGGGGATTACGTGTTTTCTGTAATGGATAGGAGTGAAAGTCTGGAAGGAATGTCTCACCTTTGCCTTAAGTCATTCCTCTGCATCAGAACTGGACCTTCCCTCTTCATCTGCTTGCCTGTTCCATGCATCTCCCTCAGTGCCCAGGCCTAACTGTAGAGATCGCCCGCTGCATGCTCTAGCACTTCCTCAGCTATGCCCATGGGGCTCTGTGCTCCTGCAGTGTGTGCATACAAATCTTTGCTTTTTTTAAATCTTCAGGAAGCATTGCCCACTCCTCCTTACTTCTGCCATCTGAAAATGCCATTGCAAGGAAGCAGAACTGTGAGGAGTACTAACTGTGGCTTTCTCTTTAGAGTAAGCAGGAGTAGTTTTATTACTACCAGTTTAAACAGAAAATAAGTGGTCTGTGAAGTATCCTGCCCCCATGTGAACTTGTTCAGATGTGGGTTGTGTTTTGTGGTGTTTTTTGTTTGTTTGTTTATCGAGAGACATGAGGTAACAATCTTAATAGGAGGATGATGCCTGATAGGACTAAGCAGCCTGAAACAATGTTTGTGGTGCTTTGTAGCTGTAAGTGTTCTTGTTCTTTCTGGGGTCAGGTTCTAAAGTCTCGGATGCCATGCATGCCTGAATGCAGCTCCTCAATTCACTGTCACCTGTGTGGTTACTGCATGCTATAACCATGCTTGTTTTCAATTTCCTGTAGGAAAGTGCCTTTGGTTGGTCTTCCCCAGCATCTCTGAGGCATAGCACAAAAATCCATGTGGATTTTACAGCTTTTGGAGTCTCCCCTTGCCCAGAAGCTACTTGGTGTCATCTGTAGCTGGCAGTTTCCATCTGCTGTCCCTACCGTGCATGTGTTGAAACACTAAAGAAAGCAGCGTATTAGATCTCTCAGGAGATATGAGGAAAAACACGTGTCAAAAGAACAAGCGAGCTGAAATCATAGAATGGTTTGTTTGGGTTGGAAGGGACCTTAAAGATCACCTAGTCCCAACCCCCCTGCCGTGGGCAGGGACACCTTCCACTAGACCACGTTGCTCAAAGCCCCGTCTAGCCTGACCTTGAACATTTCCAGGGATGGGGCATCCACACCTTCTGTGGGCAATGTCTAATTATGGGGGATAAATGTCTAAATGTCTAATTATGGGGGATATGGAGCAGCAGGGTGTATAGAGAAGATATCCGTGAATGTGAGTAAGAAACAAATTGACTGTAAGTAGATTTATTTTGAGGGGATGATATGCATGAAGTGGAAAAAATGCCATTGGTAATTTTTCATATAAGAACACGAGGGAGGAAAGTGTACATACAATATCAAAACACAGTACACTTGTGAATTTGACATAACTGATACCAGATCTTCATATATGAAGTGACAGCAAAATACCGTTTAGCATGAAGAGGACAAACTTTCACTCAATCTTAATGAAAATAAATGAAAATAAATTATTGAAATGATGGAATCATATTTTGCAACAAGAACACAAGGATATTTTCTATTTGGAAGGAGAGGAAAGCAACATAAATTAAAATCTGCTTATAAGAATTGTTACAAGGAGCTAGGTCTAATAGGGTGTCATCTTACCTGTAGTGAAAGCCCTGTGGAGGCAGATTTCTGATAATATGTGTTCCCGCTATTTGTCATTTCAGGATTGGTAGAGACTAATTCAATTGATGTGCACCATTCTTTTCTAATCCTTGTTTATGTAACTATTCTATATTTGAGTTATTATTTCATTCCTTAAGAATTATAGGGCTTTAGAAAAACCCCCAGAAGTATTGCTGAAACACCAAGAGAGCAAGGACAGAATTAAATTTCTGCTTTCAAAGGCCCTAGGATTGTCCGGGGTAGGCTCAGAGAATGCTACACCAATGGACAGGATAGTTTTAAAGGAAGGAAAAAAAAAAAAAAAGCTTACTTTGTTTTAGATCCTTTGGTAGTGGACAAGTCATTTAATCTATACATAACCTGAGTTTCTTTAATGTGAAATGGAAACAGACTCTTCTACTCATAAAATAAAATCCAGTAATGAGTGTGAGGTATCTAGGTATTAGTTTGTTCAAAGGGTAAAGGTCTATTTGGATGTGATTAATACTTTTAACAACCTTAATGTGTTGTATATCAGCTGTGTAAGCAACTACATGGTTATATAATTCATCAGGCATGGTGGTCTTTGCTATCCTAGAGCAGTTTGGTATAGATTTTTAGAGATATTAGGTTGTTCGTTTTACTTACTCTAAGGATAAATGGTAACATTTATCATAGACTTTCCATTTTTATTTTGTAAATCTTTCAATACAATGATTGAATAACACTTTGAAAGCTAACAATTGCAAATCCTAGATATTGTTTGACTTGTAGAGGTATTTTGCACTGTTCTGATCAAAGTAACAAATATCATCAGAAGATTTACACAACATATAAATGTTATCTATGTTCAAGGAGGCTGTTAGAATACAGCATTCATTTAGAAAATATTTGAGATAATGTATCGTTCACTCATAGAAAAATTCAGCGTTGAGTTGAATTTCAGTCAAGGCTGTGAAAATACTTGATACCCTTTTGAAACAAGAAATTGTGCCATCACTGAAATCTTGCGTGGTTGTAGATACAACAGGAAACAGCATGTTAACATGAAATTTCCATCTTTTTTTTTCCATGTTTAAATGGAGTAGATCTCAAATCAGTTCATTCAACAAAACAGCAATTTGGAACTACTTTACAGAGCTCACTGAGCCACTGTGCTCTTGCTAGTTCACTTTAAATAAGGATTATGGAGACTACTGCAGACTTTTTCATATTTAAATTACCAGTGGTTTTATTTTCTTACATTTTACCTGGTTGACTAGAGAAATAACATCTTTCTGACTGTCTTCTGGCTTATACGAAATATAGTTAATTAAGACATGCTATACTTTTTCCCCAGAGTCAAAGTGTAGTGTTCAGCTGGCCGACTTGCATGAATAATCCATCACTGTGAATCGTTAATTTAGAAGACAAGCTATGGTAATTGATGTCTTTATGCAAGCTATGGAAATGCTTAGGGAAATCACTTATTTTTCTTGTTGATACATTTTTTTAATTTGTTTTAGAATATTTCTAGGCCTGAGTAGTGTTGGGCTGTAGCCTCTGAGACAGATTCACCTGAGATTAACTGTTTGTGTGGGAATGTGATCTTTTTCTTGGTTTTGAGTAAAAATCTGAATATTCTTATTCTGGAAAACTCTTAAAATTGTAAGACTTAACCTTGGGCTAATTTTGTGCGTATATACTGAACGAACCACTGTTTAAGTTCTGCAAATTTCTAGTAAAAAGGTCTGGCATAGTGATATTAGCAGTAGCCTTTATGTGGTAAAAATGCCTTTCAAAAATCAGGACATTGTTATATCTGATAATGCAAACAGGGATTGCAAGCACTAATACATACTTTGTAAGTTGATATTTAGACCTTCCCATATTCTTATATGTTGGAAGTGATTACCTGATGAGTTGACAGCATGTTTCTGCATCAAACTAAGTATATCAAGGGCTGATGTGTCTATTTTGTCAGAAGACTTACACTTGAAGGTAATTTAGCACACAATTCATAAAGTTTGCTTATACGTTCAATTATACTGTAACTGTCACGTCTGTATGGCAAGAAAAGTTACCAATTCTGTTTCCTTTGTAGGACTCTCTTAACTTTCACAGATAATTAAAATATTAGGGTTTGCTAGTCTACAGTGATACATACCAATAATTTTTCCTGTTTTCAAAACAAGAAAGATGCAGCCAGGTCACTATTCGAATGGGAGCTGAGAGCTTGGTGGTATCTCAGTAGCAGTTCAGAAGCGGGATATTGGTAACCCATAATAAAGGCATCAGGTTGCTCAGGTAAAACCACTGAGTGGCAGTGGGGTTTGTATTATTACAGATCGAGGTAGTTTCAGCATTTCTTCTTTTATTGCCAGTTTCTTATATTTGAAAATAAAATGTCTATTCCGTTTCCAAATTCCTCATGTGTCAGCAACCAAAGATGTTTGTCTTCATTGTTTGTCTTTCAACTTTGTACATTGTATTGCAGTTGCAGAAAGGTTATGTACTCCTCCTCAAACAAACTTTTAATTTTTCATTACAGAAGAGAATTTTATGAACTTAAAGTTTTTAATGCATGCATGCAGATTTCATATATGCAAAGAATTGAAGTCTTTCAATTTACTTTGATGGGTCTTGGACTACAAGTACATGTTTTGTATTGCGTAGAGGAAACTTCTTAAATACTTCCCATGTGTTCAGTAACTGAAATGCAAAGTGGATCATTTCTACATATAGTCTTTAAGATGTAATGATTCTGAAAGCAAGCAAGCATATGGGGTTTTGTGTTCTTTTTTTTACCCTGGGATATTTACCTCCCGTTTAGGCACCGAAATAGAGGCTTGTTTTATCTCATGTGATTGGCTCCTCCTGTTTGTTCTCAGCTGAGCCCTGGTGTGCTGCATTCTCAGAAATTCAGGCCTGAGTTTTGACATTATATATGGGAACAAAAAGAGAAAATGTTCACAATAAACTGGCATTTGAGCTTAATTCAAATAGGCTTTGCCACTTTGATTCAGTTTTATGAAGTATGAGAACTATCATATTGCTGATAGCTTCAGTTATTGAAAAATGGTAATCATAACTTTTATAAAATGAGATAAATGATGTTTATTAATGCTTCCTGTGAACATACAGTGACTTGGCCCTGGCACATTAAGTACATAATTGGGTTGTGTAATTAACTTTTTTCCCCTATGGATTGAGCAGCTAAACACACAAAACTTACTGAGTAGCTCCAAAATATTTTTATTATATTAGTTCAAGCAAAGGGAAAAAATCTGTAATTTTTCAGGCCTTTTAAATAAAAGCAAAGATGCATAGTGAACAGAACTTTGTTCCTAGTGGGGTTTATATGCCAGCCATAAAATTCACAAAACGGTGACTACTTCTGTCTTTCCATACCTGACACAGAACAGAGATTTGAACCTTACTTGCCTGCTTGGCCAAAGAATTCCAAAATCATTGAACCAAAAGAAACTTTGAGCTGTACCTTTCCTCATTTTCCCTTAACAGTTGTTTCACTTTCCATAGAACATGGATCAGGAGCAGGTTTATATAGTCTTTTTCTCTTGCTTTCCCTCTGATGCATCTTCCATGCGAGATCACTATTCATTAGGTAGATAAAGTCCTTTTCAGCACTGTTTTTCAGTGTGTAAGAGGTACATAGTTTTATGGTTCTTAAAATGGGGCCATAGAATGTATATGGGTGGGGATGTATGTGTGTGCATACAGATGTATATGTATCTTTTTCAGAGTGTGGAGGATGGAAAAAATGTATGCTGTACACAAGGAACTTTGAAACTCACTTCACTAGTTCATCTGCTTTCCCAAGTAACAGTCAATTGTGTCTCGATTCCTGACGTGCTTGTGTAACCTTCTTAAAGGGATCTGGTGGATATGGGTAGATTTAGAGACCTCCCCAGGCAACCTATTGTAGAGCTTCGTTGTCTTTTCCAGAAAAATGCTATTGTTAAAATCCAGCCTGATGTTTTGCTACTACAATTTGAGACTCTTCTTGTCCTGTTCACTACGTGTACACAATCAGAATAGTATTTTAATTCCTCTTCTTTTCTTCTCCCTCCGTGATTGATATCAAAGATAGAGACTGAAATAAAACATCCCCAAACTGGCAAAATTTGAGCTTTTAAAACTGTTACTTTCATACTTGGCTACCTCAGCTGGCATCATTGTTAGTCAAATTAAAAGATAAGCACCTGCCTTAAATAATTCATAGCTAGACTGTTGTCACAGTCAAGCTTAGGAGAAGATTACTTAGACATAGAAGATAGTTCTGGTTTTTGAAAGTTCATCGTAACCAGCTGGACCTCTTTGACAGTTCATTTGACAGTATCATAAACCAAATATGCTATCTGAGACCTCCACAGTTTGATCAGGACATTGCAGGGAATAATTTCTAGTATGTGTACTGGGATAAAGTGATCTCAGCAATTGTTAGAGGGAGTGGTGAGTTGCTGATGTCAAATAGTAGGTGAATATGGTTGCAGTTCCCTTCTTGAAACAATTCAGCAAAAAGACAGTGGTGAGACCTATGAAAATCTGAACAACTTGAGGACTTTGAGGTAGTTAGCGCTCTAATTTTGTAACGTCATGGTCTGACTCTTTCTATATAAACAGGTTAAACCAGTAGAACCCTTAAAACAAGTACAAGGAAATGTTTGTTTAATAAGGCCACAGTAAAGTTGTTTTTTTTTTCCTAATGCAGACTCATTGAATGAGAGTGTAAGCAGTGTTTGAGGTTAGGGATCAGCTGTGGCTATTCAGGCTTGTAATTACAGCTGTGATAAGTGTGTTTTTAAGTCTTGTTATGCTGAGAGTTTTCTTAATCCATTATTTTACTAGCCTTTCATTGCCACTCCTAGTACATCGTAAGAATTCCCGAAACCCTGTGAATCATGGGAAAACAGCTGTTAGGCTATTAATATTTGGCTATATAGAGACATAAATTTAAGTCTTACCTAGGCAAGTGCGTGGTCATGTCTGACATCATTAACCTTGTATTTAGTAGCCACAATAAGCATGTAAATGTTACAACTCTATCCACACTGAGGACTGGATAGTTTAAAGTCTAGCTTTTTAATTTAGCATTGAGGAAAAAATGCGTAGTGAACTTTTAGTCCATTATTATTAATATGCTTGGTTATTGTGGACTTTCGGAGCTGGAAAAGACATGTTTAAGGTTTGGTGTTTACTGCAATTGGCTTCCATGTATTTTTATGAAAATAAGCATGAAGCTGATGTCTCAGCTGATTACTCTTTGTTCTTTAAGCCATGCAGAAATCCATGCCATTGAATGTCAAACAGGATTGGACACTTGATGCAGTTGGGCTACTTTCACCTGTACACAGGCAGTTTATTGCTTGAAACAACAAATCTATGAGGGTTGTTCCTCACTTAGAGAGCCTATATATTCTGCCTTGGATGACTTTGAACAAAGAAGAAATAAGCTTAAAAAGAACTTTAGGTGGATAATTTCATACTCTAATGTTTCCCTCTTAAATTCTACCACCATGCTTGCTTTTCTTCCTCTAAGAGGTGAGCTAGCTATCATGCTAAACAGTATCTCATGTATCACAGTGATAAACTTTCTGATTATGACACAGAGGTGGCTGAGGTATACAATCTAGTTTCTGCAAGGTGTGAAGTTGATCTCTGTGTGCTTCTTCAAGGATTAACAGATTCTTTGTGCAATTAGATATGAGCTTTTGCCCATTTACACATTGGGGTGTATTTGGATCCGATAGAATAACTGGTCTGTGGTGAGTAACTAAAAAAATGTGCATGCTTTGGGCAACGCTTCTCATACAGCTGCACCAACTCCAGGAGGTCTGCATGAGGCAAGGCATTCTTGGCTAATGAGTTTGCTGCTGAGATACATTGATTGCAAATTAAAATATATTTTCTGCTGTGGCTGTGTTAATGTAACTGGTTGGCACAGACTGGGTCTAAATTCCTTGCGTTGAGGTACAGCTGTCCGCCTTGCCTGTTTAACAACTTAATTTAGACATAACAATCAGATAACCTGTGGAAAGCTTGAAAATTGAGATCTTATAAACAGGCACAAGAATTCAGGTTAGCCTATTTAGTTTTCAAAGCCACGCTAATTAAAAAGATTAACCTAATTTTTAATAAGAATGTGTATGCTACCCACCAATGTAAAATATTAGACACGCATGAATCATAGCTTATAGTACAAAAAATGGGAGTAGTATTATAGTCTCTCTATCAAAAGGTAGAATTAATATTAACTTGCCACAGGAAATCCTAGAGGAAACACCTAAGACTTGCTGGAAGACAGGTAGTCTATTTTTGGGAGGGGGAGGCAATGAGGTTTCAACCCTCATTTCTCATTCTGAGTGTTGGAAAGGACTTGATTACTTTCTGTAAGGTATTAGAATTTTCATATTGTAAAAACCCATTTAAAAATCTTAAAAGAAAACAAAAACAAACCTACAAAAACTTGAACACCAAACAAACAAAAAAACCAAACACCCTCTGTACAACATACCACAAATGTGTTCATATAGCCACAGGGAGATTGTATAGATATGAGCCAGTGAACAACAGAAGTGGACTGTTTGTTCAGTGCTTCATGATTGCTCTTGTTATTTGAATTGCTTTAGCATTTAGAATCAGATCTAACATGATACAAACTTTTCTGTGTGGGAGAATAAGCAAGATTAAGACAAATACAGCTCCCTACGTGTGTTGTTTAAATGGCTCATCATCGAGAGGATACTTGGAACAGCATCAGTTCTCATAAACACAAACCAATGAGGCTTAAACAGTGTATCCGCAGAAGTGCACTTCAAGGCCAGATTCCACCTTCCAGGCACAGCTTGAATACTGGACTCTGAACTGAGCTGTTTTGTCCGTGGTGAGCCAAGAGGGATGTTTCAACATCTATAGGTCTCCAAGGCCACGATAAACAAAATTATTAGAACAAAAATGTGAATATTTTCTTCATTCCCCCCACCCCGTAAAATGAGTCTTGTTTTTTGCCTCTAACTGAAGAAGCTATATTTCTTTGGTTGTTGTATATCTTCTGTTGTGGGTAAGATACTTGCACAGCAGGGATTGGGTTTTTTCTTCCCTGTCTTTCCATTTCCAACTTTCCCATTTATCCCTTGAAACTGCTGCTGTTCCAAATCTTCTCTCTCAACAATTTCAGTAATACATGCAGGGCACTGAATTTGCTTCTTGTCTTCATACTCTGCCAGCTCACCCATTTTGAACAGTATGAGGCTACTACTGTTTCCCTTCTCCCCCCCCCTCTGCCCCCCACCTTGACCTGGTAAGTTCATGGATGCTTATGAAGAATTAAGAGGGAGGAAGGACTTTGAATGATGATGTGGGGGGGAAAAGTGAGGATTTTAATATCTGTCCACTATGCCATGCTAGCTGATTTTTCCTTCTGTCCAGATACTATGTGAGTTGATCAGTTGCCTGTATTGGTGTCTGTAATCAGACAGATGCCCTGTTGCTTGCCTTTTTTTTTTTTTTTTTTTTTTGATATTTAGAGAGCTGCTCTCAAGTGGAAGCAATATGAAATTGGAGTTCTGGAGTTGAAGAAATCATGGAGATAAGAGAGAAAAGTGAAAATATTTGAAAATACATGAAAACTACTAGCAGAGCAGATAGCAATGATGCTGAAGCCTAAGAGGCAAGAATTGGAACTGGCCTTAGGGCAGGAGGAAGGATAAGTTTAACTTTCTTCTGTACGTGGCCTTTCCATGCTTCTCACTCCTTTGGGAAGATCAGTGATCAACATCCTTCACATCAAAAAGAAATTCTTATCACATGCCTTTTTGAGTGTTCTACCATGTGAAGTACAGAGTGAAAAATCCTGTTACTAGCTGAATTTTGCATCCAGATTATTCTGTAATTTTTAGAAAAGAAGTCTTTATTTTATAACATGTTATCTTAGAAAAATATTTGAAGTGGTGAAGCTTGCATAGTAGTGCTAAATTTTTCTATCGGAGTTACTGATTTTTTGATGAAATGTTCTTGTTCATTGACTCCATTTTGCTGGTTTGGAAGTAAACACCTTCTGAGTGACTCTTCTTTCTTGTCCTTTTGTCTCTGGAGTTTTTGTGCACGACCAGCTTTACAGGCTGTTTTCATTTCGCCTTTTGTATCAACTGTGGCTCTGTTGGTCAGGCTCAGCACATTTGCCAAAACAGCTCTTTCAACTGGTTTTAAAAACAGGCTTTCGTAGGTCCTGTCCAGCTTCAGCTGCTGTGCCAGGACAGCTCTATTAGCTGGATGGTAATGGCCTGGCCACCTCTGCCAGCACAGTCCCCTGGCTGGCTCCAGAGCAGCTGCCAGCATGGAAGGTGCCAGGGCTGCTGGGGTGGCTGGGGGAGATTTGCTGGCTGTCAGGACTGTGGCTGTCATGACAGTCTGCCTGATATATGTAGTTGCTTTTAAGAGTAATTGTAGCTGGCTGGAAGCTCACCAGTGGCTGTGGCTGCGGCAGTCTTGCATCTTCTGTATAGAAATAGACTATGAAGCTGAGAAGTGTTAGAGAAACCGTGTCCATGCATTATAAATAACAATCCTTGTCATTATGAGTTTGTAATTAATCAGGTTATAACCTACTTTTAATGCTAGGGTTAACTGCTTTTTTTTTTTTTCTTAAAGAAATCTGTATATCTTGTTACTGTCCTGCAAGAAACTAATTCTGATCTAAGTAGTTTTAACATAAGTGAATGACTCCTCTCCTGGCAATAGTGACATTACCTAAATGTAAATGGAGCCCAATGTGGACTGCAAGTCTGAAGCCTTGTTTTGTAGGAAAGCAAGCTGTTTTCTGTGTCACACTTGGCATTCAGTTTATGAAGTGATAGACTCCTCTTCTGAAATCCTGAGACATTTTAATTAACTTGCTTTATCTTCTTGACATAGTTATACCATAGCCTGATCTTTTTTCTTCTGAAGTCCTTGTGAAGGAAGCTGAACAATGTATTGAAGTATGAACTTCTGCTTTGAACTTCTTAAACAATGTTTCACAGCTAATATATACCTTGTCTATTTAGTTATTTTGGGATGATTTCAAGACTATCATTCTTCATAATATTTTGTTAAAGACATTTAAAAATTTTCCTGAGTTGGTTGGTAGGCTTTTGAAATGCATTCAGCAAGTCTCCTCCCAAGAGACACAATTTTAAGGTACCTTTGATGCAGTATTCCCTATTTCTGTGAATCACTGAATAGTGAAGGGCTCCTGTTTTGGTTTTGTTTATCCTTAATTAGTTGTCCTTCAGTCCTCCCACTTTTGAAGGTTTAAAATTGGCTGTGAGAGCTTGTATAATGCCAGGCAAAGTATATAGTCTAATGTAACATATCTGAAGTGACTATGCATAAATACAGAGTTGCAAGAAAAAGTGTATGGCACCGGAAACATTGTATTCCAAACTTGCTTGCTGTAAATGCTTTCAGAATATGTATTATTAATATTTTTTGGTTCTGCTGAAACTGTAATATCGTAATGCATTACAGCAATGTCTGTGACATAAGTGACAGCTTTCATCACTTATAAAACTACGCTCCAGTACATGCAGTAACATCGCCTTTAGACTTAAACTGCAATGATTGCATCTGGCAGTTGCATATGGTGAAACTTAGCTACTGCCCTTTTAATTAAATTATAGTTGGGAGCTTGCTTCTGGGAGCTTGCTGATCAACTGAATTTCACAGTAAAATAACAGAAATGTGACTTATTGTAAGTAAGGGAATTTGCAGGACATGCAAGAGCAGGCAAGAAGTTGTTCTTGCAGCTAAAATAACTGATGGCAGTGCACCATCTCTGTTGCTTCTGATAGAAAATGACTACTACGGAATCAGGGCACACCCTTCCTCTCCCTTCCTTTCCCAAACAGCCCTAAGGAGATCTGAGGGAGGAAACATAATGCTACTACTGTCTCATTTGGGGTATCTTCCCTAGATGGCTGCACTCTGACTGGAGTACTATGCCGGCCTCTTCATTCAAAAGAGAAAAAAATTCCAAAAGTAGAACTTGTCAGAATTGGTTCTTGAGGGCCTCTAAGACCCAACTTCACCTCCTGTATCTAGGTATTGTCCCTCCTTCCATAATAAAATCAGGTCAACATCTTCACCAGAAGACCAACATGCATGAGAGTAACCTCATTCAGAGTGGTGTATAGGACTGACAACCATCACGGAAACATTAATATATGTTAAAAAAAAAAAAAAAAATCAATCTGTGCCTAGGTAAGCTGCTTCTATGGAACTTGACCGGTAGGCCCCCCTTTCAGTCTATTGAAAGTAGATGCTATGTAGTATTTCAGTCTCTAGCCTTGAAGGTCTCCCTAGTCAGGCTTTGACTTTCTCAGAAGGGCCATGTGCACACTCCCAATTCTGAGCCTTTAGAATCTCCAAATTCTCTAATAGTTCAAATTTTCTCCTTCATACAGCTTGTTTGTTTGATGTTTTCTTATTTATAGCTTTTACTTTTGGGGACACATTGTAGCTGTCACAAATAAAAGCACTATGCCAAACAATTTCTAAAAATTTTTTTCTTCTAGGTAGAAGAAACACAGAGAAATTGTATGCAGGTCCTCACAATTGCAGACCTTATAGTAGCCCTTTTTGAAATAAGACCACCTTTTCTTAATTGTCTAGACATGGATTTAGATGGTTGCTTTAGGCTATTCAAATTTAAGTATTTTGGACATGGCTTTTCAGCATTTCTTTTTATTTTTTAATTGGAGCTGAGGGATTATGCTTGAGGAAGCTCAGTTAAGACAACTTTGGCTTGCATAATTGCCTCAGCAGGTTGGTGACTCAGTGCCAAGCTCCATGAAAGTTTAAAAACATTTGGGATTTAATGGTAGAAATAGTAAATATGAAAGTTTTCAGCGTACCATTTTCCTTTCAGGTTTTCATGAAGCTTCTGGTGTTGTGGGGCCATTTAAAAAAACAGGAAATAAAGAATCCTGAGGGGCATGCCTTGCTGTGTGTTAGAGAGCAAGATTTTAGTATGGTCCAAACACTTCTTATAGAATGACTCTTCTTTGTCTTAGTCACTATATACTAGAGGTTTAAATACCCCAGTATTTTATCTGTTGTTATTGTGCTGCATTCTAATGAAATTAACCTCAAGGTTTCCTGCTTCAGAAGGCAGTGACTCTGTAATTGACAGATGGTGATAAAATCCTATAACTTTATTACCAATGTTTGCACAGATTGATATATGGATGCTGTTGCATATCTCTGAAACAGATTCAAACAAGCTTAATGAATCTAGATGTGTCTGTAGAGTCGCTGTTTGACAAGGTCATATGTTCACGTAAGCTAAGAATAAACATATTTTTGGGATAAACTTTTTTTGCAACACAGAAAATGTAAGCACCTACCCTAATATGAAGCAGTTGACTTGCTGGCTAAATGTAACGCATGTCATAACTAGAAGTTACGTGCCTGCCCAGTGTCAAGAGGCATGTATGATTTCACATTATTGTCACCACTTCAATAACTAAACTACTTCTGGTAACCGAAGTACTTTGTAGATACCTTCATGTACTGCTTGCACTGTCCACAATGGCTGTAATTTCAAACATTTATGCACATCTAGTTATTCTCCCATTTGCTTGGGTATATATTCTTCTGGCTATAAGCAATAATACTTCATGAATTGCCTATCTGTTGCTCTGAGAATTGGTACTTTCATTTACCTCCTATCACCTTCAGGCAGGCTGTCCTGTATCTCAACTCCACATGTAAGCATGCCCTAGTGGATTGTGTAAGCAGAGCCATACAGCACTTGGTAGGATGTAGATTTCCCATTTATATGCTTGATTACAGCTGTTAGCCTTTGCACTGCTGTCCCCTGTATACCTGACTGTTTTCACTTGTTACATAAAAGAAATTATTTTTCAGGTTAAGCCAACTCAGGTTATAGCCTTGTTGCACAGTACACTGTCTGTCATTCCCCAGTGCTGGAGGGAAAGAGCAGCTGAATGAATGGGAGCAAAAGGACAATGAACAAAGTAAGCAACTGATGGGAGGAAGTGCCACATTACTTCTGTGGGATTTTCTAGAGGTAAAACCACAACATTCCAGGTGTTAGAATACTTTTACTCCGGTAATGCTAGCTGGATAGGCAATTTTTGCCCAATCTTTAAATAAATAAAAATCTGAAGGGTTGGATTCCTGGACAAAGCAGAAAGGATGGAAAAAACAATTCTTAGATTGTTCTGCGGTATAAACTCATCAAGTGGATTTGTAAGAATCTTGAGATTTGTGGTAGCAGCCAGGTTCTCCTGTTGTTGCAGGGCAGCATGCCCAAGGCAAGCCTAAACAAGTCCAGGAGCTCTTCCTTACCACTGTGTACCTCCTTTGCACATCCTTTGGGGTAGCCATGACAACCACTGCCTGGTCCTGGTGAACAGCTAATAATCTTGCTAACTGCTCAGTGCATCTCTGCTCAGCTGGTGTTCACTGGTTTCTTTTTGGAGGGAGAGTTGTGTTGATTTTCTAAATTGTTATTATTAGTTATGCAGTACCTCTGTCTTTGATATTATATTGTTTTTATATGATTGCCAACAAGAAATCATCTAGTGTAAAGGTGCCGCCGGCAATTATTGTGTTTACTAACTGGCAGAGCGGTAACGGCTAAATTTCACTAAACTTGCATCCTTTCGTATTTAATCTGTCACAAACACGATACAGTTTTGGTTGAGTTTGAGGGGAAGGAGGAAGTACCCAGCACATAGATGGTGTGGTTTTTTTCCTCTGACCAGCAGGTCTTGCTCCCCCAGTAGATTCATCTCTCGCTTTATAAAATTGTTCTGTCAGGCTTCTGTCTGTTCCTGCAGATCCTCTTCTTTGCAGAAGAGAATGTGATCAGTCTTGTTACCACACTCGCTTTTCTTCCCAAGCTTTTCCTTTATATACTGATCAGAGGGAATCTGCAGTTTTTCTCATTTGTGCTTCCCACACCTTTGGTGTTTAGCTTGCATGTAGCCAAGAGTAATCTTTAAGGCAACTAATCTTTGTTTAGTCTCTGTGTGCTGAGGAGCTAAGGCAATATATCGCAGCTTTATTTTGTAGATTTTTAAAGCCATTAATGAGTTTATAAAACCCACAGTCTGTAAAGGTGTAAAAGACAAGGAAATTATAACCTCTTTTTTCAACCTGTCTGGCGTGTGCAAGGTGCTGGAATTCAACCCTTAACTGAATTTTTGGCACCTTCCTAGACCGAGTCCAATTCTCGTTGTTTCAAAGTTCACGGTACTTCATCGCTGTGAACTCAGTTTGAGTTTGTTGATATGATATCTCTCAAAATATCTTGGCTTACAGAGGATGCTTGCCCCTTTTGCATTTTTCTGAAAGCATATGTAATGAACTGAATAGTTCAGAGTTTGTGGGTGTGAGGGGGCGATGTTGTTCTACTTCCTCTTAGTCATTCCAGCCTTATGCTTGGGGAAAGGCAAGAACTATAGTTAATCAGTCCTGTATTCTAGCCTAAGAATGTTTTTCTTCAAACGTTATTAAAACTGGTGTTCCTTCTGCCTGTGTACAGGAGTACATCTGTGCTGGTCAGAGGGCAAACAAACAGGAATGCTGCCCTTAAAGTGAGCTGGTTGTGACCTGTTGTGGAAATGCAGTATGCTGCATTTCAGGACTGATGAAATCTCTACAGAAGGTTTCTGAAACTTTGAATTAAAAGTTTCCTGGGAATTGAACTAGTCATGATCTCAATGCAAGTACCTACTGAACGACATATATCTCAAGTCTCTTTTTTATTAACGTGTGCGGGAAGTGACAAATAAATAAGAAAAAAATCAGAAGGAGGAGTGCTTTTTGCTTAAGTTGTCTCCAAGAAACTCTTAAACCCTGTACAGAACAGCGTCCAAAGGCAAAAGACGCCCCCGGACAAAACAGGCGTGTCTACGTACCCAGAGCAGAAATGGCAGAAGAATCACGTAGGAATGTGAAACTGAGTGGAGTTGGTGTTAAAATAAAGAAGTGTGTGTATGTTAAGAGAAGCTGATTTACATTGAAGTTGTGGTAAAAGTCACCAAATAACACCTGCACAGGCATAACTGTCCAATAAGGTCTCATCTGAGGTACAGGTGTTTCTCAGGTTTTTGAAGCAGTACTGCACTGTTTAGTGTTCTGTTGCTGCTGCTTTTCCCTGAGAACAGCTGCAAGCAAGAGCTAAGCTAATACTTTGACATACCTCTGTAGCAAGCAATGATTTGTGATGCACAATTGTTTTTCAAGAAGAGGCTATTGCAAGGAGAGTGTTTCTCTGTTCGCACTGATTCTTTGATTGCCTGGTGGGAGTGAGTGTTGTTCATGTATCAATTAAGATAAAATAAAACAAAACCTAGATTGTCTGAGATTGGCCCTCAAATGAGGAATTCATATCTTTGGTCTTACTTTCACTCCTCAATCACATAGATGTTTAATTTGAAAAGCTTTTGTTATTTGTATAGGTAGCCAGTAAATGCAAAATGCATGGAGTAACATTTGAAACTGATGGGTTTTGATTTTTAAACATTGTTCAGTGTGAACTTGGACTCCTTTTCAGCTGATACAGTATTATTTAACTAGATTTCATTGATGCAGAACAGCAATGACAGCAATGTACTGCTGATGACTCTTCCTCAGAGTCTAAAAAGACTGACTAAAAAGTTTGATGATGCTCATGGGACTTGTTTAACTTTGTGGACATATGTTACATAATGTTCAGCTTAATTTCCTTCACTTAAGATATGTTTGTGAATAAGGTACAGTCAATTTAAAAAATGCTTTCTGTACTGCTGCAGAAACAAAACAGAGCACCCTCGACTCTTACTGAAGAGAGATGCTGAGAACATGCTGCACCATAATAGGTGCTCAGCTGTTCATTGGATCAAGACCTGCTGCATGAAGAGGCATGAGGAAGCATAAAACCAAAAGTAATATAGCCTAAAGTAAGGCAGAATCAGAGAAGCAGTAACTGGTATGACTAGAATGATAATTAAGAGCTGGGTTCCCAGTTGTCAGTAGAACAGTGTATGCTTGTACCAGAAGTGCAAGAAGAATTGAACTGAAGAATTTACTGCAGACATCTTGGATTAGATGGATAAGATCAGACCATTCTCATAGTGGCTAACAAGGATTAATCAGATGTGTGTTCTGTTTTACAGCCTTCTCCCTGCTGACCATTACCCACCATCTGACCATCTTCAGTTTGCTTTAAAGCATCTTCCCTTGCATTGTACTCTTATTCATACATTGTGAGAAAGCCGTGTTTTCACAAGTATCTTAGGAGAACACTGCCAGCAAAAGAGCTGGTCACATCCTCTGCCTTTACCTGGGTGCTCATTCCTGCCTCCCTGGCTCTCTTCCTTTTCCCTGGATGTGTGTATGGAGAACTTCACTGTGAGCTCTGTTGGAAAACCTCTCAAGACTAAAAGTGATGTGGAAGGGGCAGGAGGCCAATCTAAATTGTTTGGCTTTAATTCATTCTGACTGGGAACTTTAATTCTGCACAGCTTAACCTCTTGCATTGTCATCAATAGGATTTAAGCATGTATTTAAAAACTAAGTTTAATACTTTCTCTTGTAAGAGCATTTCAGTATAAATTTTATTTGTCCCCATCTATGTACTTTATGTTCTGTCCAACTAAATAATTAAAAATATTTTAACTTTATTATTTCACATGAGGAGCTTTTCCAGAGTGGTCAGGAAGAAAGATTACTTTGATTTGTATATAATTGGGGGGGGGGGGGGGGGGGGAATTTTAGCATTGTCTGATACCAAATATTTTATTAGCATTCAGTAGTCTAACCTACATGTTAAGCACTTCATTAAGATGTAAAAACTTCCTCCCTCCTTCCCCCCTGCGATTATTTAAGCCTGTCTGGCAATAGCACATATGACAAATATCTGTGATGGAGTGCTGAATAGCTGCCTCTGCAAATAAGACTGGGGAAATTCTCTTTTTTAAAATTGAAGATTATCTCACATCCACTGTAACCTTGTCAGGTCTCAAAGTGAGCTTAAACAATTCTTGATATGGAGGGGGAAAGCTTAGCTATCTGTGTAATTGCATCCGTGTTGAGCAACACAACTTGTTTGCTTAGATTAGGATGCGAGATTCCCCAAATTTGCAGGCCAGTTTAAAAGCCATGATGATGCTTTGGGTTCATCCTCAACAAAAGAAAGGTGAGCTTCTGCTTATCTAATTTTTAAAGTACCATTTTTGACACCGCTGCTGACCTCCTGCGTGACGTAAGTTTATAAGCCTTTCTTGCCTTTTACAGCTTTTAGGATGAGAGAGTAATACCTGGGCTCAGTCTATCACAGTGATGTGCTGAATGAAGTCTTATGTTACGTTACACTGGGAGAGAGGCATGCTCTGTTGGGTTTTTTTCTAAATAAAAAACTGTAGAATGCCCATGATCCCAAAGAAAACAGAGAAATCAAGGTATTTCCTATAACAGAAACTTTAAGATCCTGAAGTCAATAATTAATAAATGGACAGGTTAAAAATATTAACTGCTATTAAGAAAAGCAATTATTGGGGATGTTCAGGGTATGTTGATAATGTTTTGGACAATAAAAAGACTGTCTCAGTGTTTATGAAATAAATAGTGATGGTCGTGGCTCAGATCGTTTTCCATTGGGCGGCAGTGAAGTTCTGGATAGTTTTATAAGTGTACTGAAATATGCAGTCATCAAGTAATAAGCACAATATGAATCTGGTGCTTTAGGCTTATATGACTTATTCTGTGCCATTCTTAAATAGAATAAGAGTCTTCGGTGGAGATTTTGATATCTTGCTAAGAATCAGAGAAAGACTGATCAGGTAGTCCAGAGAGATGAAGTGATGCCAGCATAGAGGAGGACTTTTTAGAAACTGGGTACAGGGGCATATTTCTTACATATATGGAAGCAATCATCAGAAAGGAGGTGTGGGGCAGGGGAGAAGCAAGGCTCTAGCTACTGTGTCTCACTAAGAGGCTGTCCTTTTCCCCTGAAGCATGTGTGATTGCTGCACTGGTTCATCTATTTAAATTTCTCAGTGAAAAAAAAAACCAAAAGGCTGGTCTGTGGCTAGGGGACAGGAAGAATCTTAACTAGTGACTGCATTAGTTGCTGCCAATGCACGTATGTGCACCCTGTTGCTTTTTATATTTTCTCAGCTATAAAATGTGAGTAATAATGCTTAAATTATGTATCGTTCAGTGTTGTGCGAGTTAATTAGATAATGCTACATAGTCCTTTGAAGATGAAATGCATAATATAAATGTTGTATAAAGCTTACTAAGGGTCTCTGTGTCAGGTAGATAGAAACCCATGGTAACTGCAGACACAGGAGAACTGAGAAGCATAAGGCAGAGGCACTTGGGCTGGCTGCATGCAAACTGACTTCAGTCGAGCAACAGAATAGCACATTCACACAAATTTGTCCCATGCTGGCAAGGCCTGCAGACTGGCACAACAACATGTAAACACTTCTGGACTAAAGCTTTTAGTCTTGTACTGTCTAACCTACTGCTTCAGGAATCTTTGCTTTGTTATGTGTTAGAAATACTGTAAGTGGCAAAGACAAGGAATTGAAATGCAAGCTCTGTTGTCTTGACATTTCTGACTTGAGACATTTGGCAGTAGCAGGTCAGATGCTAAGGTAGCATGAAGTTTAAAGGGAAAAACGGAAGGATGGAGACATGTACACAGCTTCAGGAGCTGGAATTTTAATACTAATAGTTGTGCAATGAACTAAACTGGGATAGAGTGAGAACTGCTGCTTACTGAAGCGTTTTAGCAAAGCTTGGAGGATGGATTAGTCTAAAGCATTAGTGCTAACCTTTTTTCTGTTTAGTTTACTTTCTTGTTTCCCCTGTTGGATCTTTCTCACTGGTGTGTACAGGAACTTTATCCCCTAAAGATCTCTGAGCAGGTGTTGTCTCTTAGCTAGCATAACTACCCAACTTTTCACCGTTATTTACTAGCAAAAGGGATTTCATCTGGTAAGTAAAGCATGACTGACTTTTCTTTCAAAGAATTTTTGGCTGCTTGCCATGTGTTTTGCAACTGAGCAACATCATGGTACATTTCATTTGTCACTGGTGTCAGCAAGCTCTCTTATAGTGCTTGAAATAGTTTTACCAGTTTGGGGCTTAGAGTGACTTAGATGAGTAAGTTGCATCTTACTGGAAGGTCAAATGAAAGAGATGTGGGTTTAAAGGTCTCCTTGGTGAAAAAGTACAGAAACGCATGGCAATTCCAGATCAGCATTGCTTAACAATGACAACAGCAAAATTAAACAGTAAAAGTAGGAAAGGCGTTGCTATGTCTTTAATGTCTTTTTCTGTAGAAGCCATGGTTTGTTTATCTATGGCTGAAAGATTTCAAAACCATATAATTACATAATTAAGTAGGTTATTTTTTCGAATATAGATCATTACTTCAGTTTGAACAGTGTATGTATTAGTGTCTACTCCAAATAACTGAACTGTGCCTTGAACTCTGACTAGCTTTTTTTCCACACGGATTTAAGACTAAAACATTGACTATTCTTTTTTCTCTCAAGCTGAATCTTTTAATACTTAAACAGGGTTAACTTATTTTCTCTAAAACTTATCTTGCAGATCTTAGAATCTCAAGACATGTATTTCCTTGGACTGTTGTCTTTGCTTGTTTTGCAAAGCAAAGCCTTCAAGACAAATTTTCCTGATGAAACCATTGCTGAGCTCTCTGTGAATGTTTATAATCAGCTGCGAGCTGCAAGAGAAGATGAGAATATTCTTTTCTCTCCTCTGAGCATCGCAATAGCCATGGGAATGGTAGAGCTTGGAGCCCATGGAACTACTTTGAAAGAAATTCGGCATTCCTTGGGTTTTGACAGCTTAAAAAATGGTAAGGCCTTTTAATCATGTTTTACGATGGGGCTTTTTGTCTTAAAGAAACAGATGGCAATGCCTGAACAATGATGGAAGTGGCTCGGTCGTGTGCATGGGTTATTAATCAGTAGGCTTCTTGGCATCCTGTTTGATGGCCTGAGCATGCTGAAGCATGCTTTGGAGGATTCTGCATAAGCTTAGAGGCTCTAACATACAACCCTGGCCTGGGCACCTCAATCTTAAGCAATTGCAGTTAACTGTTGATCTTGCTTTCTGGCTGCAAAATAAGCTTGCCTTTGTCTTTAGAGTTATAAGAAGATTTTTAGGATCGTTCTTTTTAGGGATTATAATGAAACCTGAAAAGGAAAGCAGTAGTTCCAGCAATATTGCTTATAAGTAAGGAAATCTTAGTAATTTAACTGGAACTGTCCCTTACTTTGACAGAACTTGTTTGGTTCTTGTAGGTAGAACCTGTAGGTTGTTTACCCTAATTCTATGTTGCTAATGTTCTGTCTGCATTACATAATGTTGCATACAGATATATAAGCTAATTTAGGAAATATAAAAGTCTTGATTGTTTCAGAACGATATGCCACGTGTTCCCATCAGCCTTTCTGAGAAACAGAATTCACTTATTTAGCAGAGAACAATACTACCACACCGTCCTGTTTGTAGTATGGGATGAGCTAAGTCATGCATCTGGATGTACTGCTGTGCTGTGGAGTGCCAGCGCACTCTGTTAGTGCAAGCAACTGTAATATGACTGCAAATGGAGGGGATGAACGAATGGCAAAAAATAACTTTGAAGAGGCAATTTCTATGAATTTTGATATCAAAGTAATTGGTTTAAAACCTGAATGAGATTTCTCATTCATACAATGTACTGGACTTCTAAGTCTTCAGTGAAAGGATCTTGGGGAGGAATTTCTGAATACAAGTGTTTGAGATGTGTTCAACAGTACCACTGTGCAGACAATGTCTCTCTGTGGAGACCACAGCACATATAAAACATTGGTACATTATCCCTTAGCTATAATTGAAGAAGTTATGCAGTTGATTCGAGCTGGGCCATTCACTGTTCTTGCATATGAGTGATATTCAGTGAAAGTACTCCAATGATTTTTGCTTGGAATATATCATTGCATTCAATTTTTAAGTTTTGGCGTTGGTTTTTTTTTTTAATTAGGAATTTCAGCTTCAGGTAGGTGATACAACAGTACAAGCTTCCTATCTTAAAGCAGACTACTTTAATCCTACTCAGGATCCCTCATTACCCAAGCAAATTATTCTGTCTACCCCATGCAGGATCCTGGGAAATTCTAGACGTGTTTTTTGCAGAGAGATGTCTATGGGGAAGTCCTTAGCTTCAAAACTTGAAGTTCATTTTTCCTTTAACAGCTGGGTTTTAGGATGTAACAAAAATTCTGTTAAGGATTTGTGGTGGCAAGACATACATGTGTGACTTGTAAGAATAATATTTTAATTACTCTTTTAATGTTAAAAGGATTAACATTGATAGCTTTGTCTGTGATGGGATCCAAGTGTCTTGTTAATTGTGCTAATTATAAGTAGTAGAAAAAATAAGCTCTAAATAATACATTCTGTCTTGTAGATTGTTCTTTTGGATCTGAAGGTGTGTGTAGGTTTAAAACCAAGTTTTTTAAAAAAAACCCACAGCTTCCCCCCGCCTCCCCCCCAAATGTCTTTGTGAATTTCCAGCAGAAAAAACATGGAAACACTGAAGCTGTTTTTCTTTCCTCAGGTGAAGAGTTTACCTTCCTGAAGGACCTTTCTGATATGGCAACTACTGAAGAAAGTCATTATGTTCTCAATATTGCTAACTCTCTCTATGTGCAGAATGGATTTCATATCAGTGACAAATTTCTGCAGTTGGTGAAAAAATACTTTAAAGCTGAAGTAGAGAATATAGATTTCAGCCAAAGTGCAGCTGTAGCTACCCACATCAATAAGTGGGTGGAGAATCATACAAATAGTAAGTCCACGTCATTCTTCTATATACTTCCTGCAGTAAGTATTTGTGTTTCCAAAGTTATACAGTGTTGTCGAATTGTTGCCTTGGCTTTTATCTGTTCTGTTTGAGACTAAAGTATCTCCTCCCATAAAAAGAACTCTAGCATCAGCTCTTTGTGAAGTTTTTTTTCCTGTGCAAGAATGATCTGTCTTAAGTAATATTAGCTTTGGCTAATCATATAATAGTATCTGTCTGAATGTTTTTTCCCCATCTTACTATGTTGAAGTACCTGTAACATTAAGTGAAGGAGAATGTTTTAATAGTAGGCTTTTTAATAGTATTTTAATATTGATTTTGGTAATAAATTAAAAAAAAAAATAAGTACTATTGCTAATTGCAGAAAAGTTGTCTACAAAGGGGTTATTAGCCTAGGCTTTGGATGTATGGAGTATTGCTTCTTCGCTGAGGAACTCAAAGTTACAAGGTACTTATAAATTAGAATACTAAGAAATAAAAAAGATAATTTTGAACCACAAAATCAGACCCTGTAATGTAATCTTTTCCAACGTGAGGAAACTAGATAGCATGTTGAGAGAGTAGTTGATTTCAGGAAGACCGTCAACAGAGTTTCACAACAAAATTTTGCAGCAGGGGAGTAAGCACAAAATCACAGTTGTAAATAAGCATATTCAGATCTGCATGATATAGTGCTTGATTTGCTTGTGGAATCCCAAAGATGTGACATTTTCTGAATACATGTAGAGTCTCAAGGTATGGGAGCAATGTTAGTGCCATGTTGTATGGATCAAAGCATAATCTTATTCTAGTTCATCTGACACTCTGGAAGTTGATATTTTAAGAGTAATTCAACAGGGGCCTGACTCCAATATCAGTTGTACCATTGTAAGTTTGAAGGTACCGGAATCCTCTGTAAGGAATTAACATGTTCCCATGTAGTCTGAGCATTTAAGAATCCATAATGCTTTATGGCAATGTATGGCACCAAAGTGGAAAAACACCTCATATAATGCTTTTATTCCATTTTGGAAATGATCTGGTTTTTCCAAGGGAAAATTGCAGCTATTATAGTCATAGTAAATTTTGCCCTTTATCTCAAGCTACAGAAATAGAGGCAACATAAGTGATGCAGCAGATTGCAGTGTTTTCAGAGAAATGTGGTGTCTGTCTGAAGGAAAAGTAAAATTCTCTTTCTTGTAGAAAGAACAGCAAGTTCTCCTGCTTAACACCTGCCACATGTGCTGACCGAGCTCATAACCATTGCCCTGGAAGGAGCTGTGCAGAACTAACAAAGGCAGCTGTGGGTCTCAGTGTTAGGTTGCAATAGTAATGGTCCCTCAGACTAGTCTCTGACCACTAGATCTCATTCTCTCCTGCCTGCCAGCTCTGACAAAGGAGGCTCACTTTCTCATTAGGAAAGGGGTACAAGACAGGCAGGTTTCCGCTTCAGGCATGTTAAGCATGATGGGAGGCTTGGAGCAGAAAACATAACTGTGAAAGTTTCTCTGGCCAGAAAAATTCTTAACATTACATTAGTGTATTAACAAGGTGTGGCTGAAAAATATAAGGGAATATGATGTACCAAATAGGAACAGAAAAACTTTTTAATTTTTCCTTTTTTTTTTTTTTTCCCAACCATGGAGAGTGAGTATGGCAGTATTGGTCACATCTCGTTTCTAAAAACGTTCTAGATAAAATGAAGTACAAACAGCAACCCAGAAGAAATACTGCCTATGGTACACAAATTTCACACCAGTTAGTCAGTGTCATATGCTCCAGAAAGCAGAATTAATTTGTGTGTTAAACCATGGATTAAGAAGTAATAATCAGACTGAGGAGTGTGTTTACTTTAACACCTTGCATTGCAGTATCAGTTAAAAATAGAAGTGACCAAGGAAGCTATCTGAAGTAGGCTGTAATTCTTCAAGAATAGTGACAAATCTGGTCAGTGCACCAAATTTAACAAACTCAACATTATTTTGCTGATAAGCAAGCCATTTAAGATGAGCTAAAGCAGGTAATGTACTGTATTCTGATGTAAATGACTTATTTAGGAGTAGGAGCAAAGCAGCTGCCATGCTCAGCTGACATACCTCCCATGAATAGAGCAGATGCTAGATGTTTTTCTCTTTTGCTTTTCAAGAGCTAATGTCAGTGGAACAAATGCTGTGAATTTATGTGGGTTTTTTATGATTACTCCTTACTTTGAAGTCAGTAGGACATTACTGAAACTGAATGCTTCCTTCAAAATTGGCCCCAGTGAGGTTCCAACGGGTGTTCTTATACACTTCAAATTAAGCACCCATTTAAGTGCTTCTTTGGATTGGAGCCAAAGTTTGTAGAAGTTCTGACCTTAAGACAATTGTGCTGAACGGTATTATAGCACCAGTGTAAACATTCCTTATGTGACCCCTTTTTCACATGGTTTCATTGTGGGATATATTTAAGTAGTGATCAAGAAACAGTTGACTAACATGTACTTGATGGAAGGGTTTATGCACCTACACTGTGATTTTAGGTTTACAAAACACTGGTAGTTTAATTTGAGATTTAATGAAACATCTGAATTGGAAATTACATGTTAGCACAGCTTTTTATTTTCTTGCATTTTTCAAGCTAAGACAGCTTTGACATGCAGACTGACAGTTGGTTTTCTTCTTAGATATGATCAAAGATTTTGTGTCTTCAAGAGATTTTGGTGCTCTAACTCATTTGGCTCTCATCAACGCAATCTACTTTAAAGGCAATTGGAAATCACAGTTCAGACCTGAAAATACAAGAACTTTTTCTTTTACTAAAGATGATGAAAGTGAAGTGCAGATTCCAATGATGTACCAGCAGGGAGAGTTTTACTATGGTGAGTTGGACCTTTAGCAATTTAAAGCTATTAAGTCTTCCCTTAATAGGTTTGTTGCAGTAACGCTCATTTGTATTGTTGTCGGTTCTTTCACCTAGAATTTAAATGTGGTGTTTGTCCAGCGAAGGGATTCTGATTTTGATGTCTTCTCATAATGTGCATGCTTGTGTATTATAACTAGATAGCAACATTTATAATGACCTCTTTCCTGAATACTTTTTTAGATATGTGTTTGGTGCCACATGGTGGATTTCAGAATGTTTATCTATTATATCTAACCTTTTTACAATTCTTGTGAGCTAGTCCTGCTTCTCACTAAAATATTTTTCTTGTGCTGTGCTAACTATGAAAATGAATAATGTTTGCTCATTACTGTTGTAATATCCTTAGAAAGGTAAAGTAGGGGTTCTTTGAACAGTAGAACTAATGATTGTTTTTATCCTGAGCTTGAACTCCAAGTGGGTTCTACGGTGTCCAACGTTGGCAGTATTTCACTCAGTCTCATCATTGAAAAATTGTCTCTCCTGAATAAAAAAACCTCTGCCCATTTCCATGAAACTCTTGGCAGCCTTAACTTTTAGACTTCTCTCTGTCTAACCAGCGGAAGTTAGGTAATAGGTTTATTAGTGTGATTATCTACAAACTGTGATTGCATAAGCTTGTTTTCTTCAAGAAAGCAGATGTAAGCCTCAAATCCTGTGATGAATAAACCAATATAAATTTTATACAGAATAAAGATGGTCATTTCTAGTTCCAGGATCTAGTAAATACTGCCTAGTATTAGCCTTTTATTTTTCCCTTATCTCCAGTGAAGAACAAAATACTACTGATAGCTTTTTGTTGTTGTTTTTCTCTTGTAGGAGAGTTCAGTGATGGCTCCAATGAAGCAGGTGGTATCTATCAAGTTCTGGAAATACCATATGAGGGAGATGAAATTAGTATGATGATCGTTCTTTCCAGACAGGAAGTTCCACTGGTCACATTGGAACCCCTGGTCAAAGCCTCATTGATTAATGAATGGGCTAATTCTGTAAAGAAGCAAAAAGTGGAAGTGTATTTACCAAGGTGAGAATATGCTCCCATGTCAATAGGAGGGGAAAGACTGCATTCAAATTGGTCGGAGTAGCAGAGTAGGTAAAACTTGAACATCTCGATCAAGTCTGCAGTTATGTAGCACCCATGCAAAGGTTGCTTTGACAAGAAAGCCTAGGGGGCATGCAGTGCAAAATGATGGTTGTTTGAGCAACAGATGAGCGCTGCATTTGCATCCCTTTCATATGTAAGTTCCAGAAAGGAGAATTTCATTATCAGGAATATATCTACCTTGAGTGATGTTCAGAGTATTGCAGAACTCATTACTGGTAAGTTCTGTTTACACAGGAGCCATAGAAATATTGCAAGTCTGAATTAACAAAAGCTAAAATGTATCATTTAGGTCATAATTAGATTTCTGTGTGCTGCTAATTTAAAAAGTTCTAATGGTGTGTGTCTGTGTATATACAAATGGTTGAGTGTTGAGAGGTAATTCCAGTCAATTTGTGTCTTTTGTCTTTTTTTTCTTAGTTGTAATAAGTGCTGGTTTCTTTTTCCTTAGAGGAGCAATAGAGTAACAAGACATTACTACTAGAAAGGATGAAACTTCTGTCAGTTCATTTATAGACATAACTTGTGTGTGCTCAGTGACATATTTGCTGACATATACCACTTGGTAATCTCTCCTAGAATTCTGTTTCATTTACCTTCGAATATTTTTCATGCTTGCCCTACACTTGACTTAGTAACAGAGTTGTTTACTACTAAACGTCACTAATAATGTATACTTGGATCATCCTGTCCTTCAAGTGATTCATAATAATTTCATTGAAGTGTTTATATAACAATATGGCAGAAGTTTGATGTGGATCACTTCTACTTATTCTACTTTTGTGGCACTGTGCAGCAGGTACATGGCAGCCGAAAAAATAAACTGTAGTGAATCCTTTTAATCATTAAAGTAGTTCTTTGTTTTCAGGTGACTTGGAGATTTGAGTTTGTTATATTTCACATGTAAAGAGATGGGCAAGAATCCCTGCATTTAATCAGCTTCCTTTCCAAAGCAAAGACCACTTTCAAGAAGCTAACTGCAGCTAAGCACAATAAAACAAGGCTAGCCAGGATAAATTAGGTTGAGATGGAGTGGTGCTGTCAGCATGTCCTGATTCCAGCTTGAGATGGAATTCCATTTCTCTTTCAAGCTGTTACACTTGCAGCCAGAGTGGCAAGGCAATGGCAGCATTTTGGGGCTATTTTTCTTAGCCCCACAGTAAGAGTTCCATTCTTTTCTAAGTAGCATTTCCTTTGAAGAGGCATGGAGAGCAGCAGAGAGCTGTGTTGCAGATTTTATACAAACTGAACCTACTGTACACTATTCCTGTGGGTTTTGTTTGTTTTTCTCTTGGAGCTTTAGATCCCAGGAGCTTTAGTATTAACAGCCCCTCAGAAATGAGGGGAGGGGTGTTTCTCCTAGGCTATTTCTCCTCCAGGCTTGGGCAAACAATACCTAGATGTTAATGAAAAGTAAAATATGAGGATTCTTCTGTCCCTTAAGCTTTCCTTTTATAACTGGAGCATCTCACAGCCTGTGTGTCAGGTGCTAAAATTGGACATCTTGTCTCAAAGAATTTCTAGAGTGCGAGATCCACAATAGAAGTCTTTCTCCATTGATTGTATAGGGAATCTGTGAAAACTAGCTTCCAGATTTAAGAAGCTTAGGTATCTAAAGTTAAATGCATGAGTGCCATCGAAAACATATTAATTATGTTTATGACTCGACTTAAGTTTATAGACGTAGTTTTGGGTTTTAGATTGCTTTTAACCAAAAGCAGAGACTCTAGGATTCTCTGTAGCCATGTTCTCAGAAGTGAGTTTGAGGCCTAGGTTTTCTGTGGTCATAAAATGTCCTTATTTATTCCATACTCAGGCTAGTTGTCATGCCTGTCTCTCGTATCCAAGAACCCCAAAAAACTTGGTAAACGCTGGTGGGTTAAGGCTGTATAAAGGCAAAACAGTACAATGAGGTGCTATTACCTTCACTATTTTCAGATTATAGAAGATAATTATCATGAGCTTGAAATTCCATGTAGTAATACTGCAGTTTCCTTACAAAAATTCCAAAGATTAATTGCATGTTCCCAAGGTGTTGGATTTCCATTAGGGATTCAGAGGTGATCTACAGGATTTTATCAATGCTCTAAATAAACACTTCATAAATATTTTATGCTCTGACTCAGAAAGGCATGTTATGAAATGTGGCCTGCGGGCTCTGTCCTCTGAGAAATTGAAAGCAGCAGTGGAATAAAATTAAATTTTTATATCCTGAAAGATGCTATCCAATTATAAAGTGAACATTTTTTAAACTTATACATTTGTAATAAGACCTGAATGACTAGCCAAAGCAGAGTTAATCACAACTTTCCAATTTCTGTCTACATTATCTGTGTGCAAATGAAATTGTGTATTATTCCTCTTAATAGCAAAGGAGAGATTTGTACAGAATTGTTAAATTATACTTTCTCATTTTCATTTCCAAATCATTGTTTCCAGCTTAACCCAGACTAAAGTGATCAACATTTTAATCCACTTTTTGCATAGGAGTGAAACAGACCATGAATCTAATTTACAAAGGTGTCTCTCTAACATAAATTATTTGAAGAGCATAGGAGGAACTAGTACCTAATAACACTGCTACAGTCTGCAGATCTCCTCTTACGGATTGTTCCAGTATGCCCAGCTCTTTATAATGACTTTCTTGCTTTTTTGTACTTTTAAAATACCTTAAAAATGCCTTAGATGGCGTTGAAATTGTAAGTTGTTTTAGCTGAAGGTTTTTTTCTCTGAAAAAAAAAAAAAAAGAAAAACCAAAAAAACAAGCCCCCAAACTCCACAAAAACTAAAACAGCAGCAGCAACAAAAACCCACAACCAACAAAAACCCCAAACCAAAAGAACCCCAGACATTCCCCCCCCCTTTTTTTTTTAACATGCTCTCTTGAGTCCCCTTTTCATGAGGAATAGGCCAGTGCTGATTGTTCTAGAGATAGTCCTGTAAGAGGCATAAAACTGTCCCACTGAAATACTTACTTAGCCAACTTCTGCAGCCCATATTTAGCCCTGGATAGAAGGACCTTGCCAGAAAAAGAACCATAATCTGCCTTGCGTCACCTGGTCAGAGCAGTTGTATGGAGTTTTTGATTTGTTTTTGCTGTTGGGGGCAGGGGGCTTTGCTTGCATTGTTTCTTTTCAGGCTATTAAATCATGCAGGCTAGTTCTAGTACCTCAGGACAACCTAGCTGAAATTCCAGCCAAAATGTTGGAATTTATATCAGTTGGCAGCTTTGTATTGTAGACTGCTTGTTAGGTTAAAATAGTGATTCAGATCCTGAGGGCCTGTTCTCCGAGCAAGAATATTGTTGATTTCAAGCAATGGAGCCATTCTTTTGTTTGCTTTTTTTCTGCAGAATTTAATGTATTAGAGCCAATCTGAAAACTTGGAATTTCTTGCTTTTGCTTATTCAAAACTCTTAGTAATTTTTGAGATTATAGCCTTTGGGATGTATCACACTAGGCTCTAGTTCACTTCTGTTGTATGACTAGGTGTACCCTAATCCTCCTTGATTCTGTGGATCCTGACTGTCTAAGGATTTCATGAAAACTTCAGCATTTCAGAAGGGTTGCACAGCATCACAAAAGATGAAGCCATCTTTTTTTCTGTCTTGAAAGTCTCTAAAATAGAAGATGGCCTGATATGGTATGTTAAAGTTAATGCTCTATACAAAACCTAAAGGTTCAGATATATATAACTGAGGAGACTGTCAGTAACATAAATGCATCCTTTTAATCTAATGCTTGTGTAAGTTTTAAATTTCATGAAAGTATCATCATTCTCTGCTAAACTCTCCAGAGAATTGTTTGTTAGTTTCTCAATCTAATTCTACTTCCTAAGCATCTCACTCTGTTCTTCATTTCATGTGGGAGAGATCCAAAGATGGTGGAAGTCAATAGAAGTATTTTTGTTCAGCTATTTGGCCTGCATTTTATGTGTAGGAAGTAGAGAGACTTTACAAGTGAACATTGTAAAAATAAATATAGAGCTAACTAACAGCTTCACTTCTCCTTTACTGTGGGCAACAGCTGATAGGCAGAGTCAGTATCCCTTATTAATATCTTTCTGCTCAGTGCTTTCTAAGGTGGTCTGTAGAAGGATATATCCATGAACGTGTGTGTTGGTGAACCTTCTAGAACTGCTTAAGTACAGAAGCTCTTCTCTTTACTCAACAGACCAGTTTTTCTGTTCTGGTCCTATGGTAAAAATACCTCATCTTTTCTTCAGTGTCTGTTTCTCAGACTTTCCTTTGTGGTTTTTTAATGCTCCCAGCTGAATTATTCCATGACTTCTGATACTGAGGTATTGAAATTGATTTTTCATTGTATTTTTAGCATCAGAAACACCTAAAAGATTGTGGTAAAAAATATGACCATCTGTTTCGTTATATGCGACAAACACTGCACATAACCATGTGTCAGGGCTAGTATCATGTGGCTTGGCATTTCCAAAGTCTTAGAGGTACAGCAAAAGCCTGGCTTGGGAAATGAGACTGAATGTCTCTTCTGTGTTCTAGGTTGTTAGCTTTGATTTATGAATACCTATATCACTGTCTATAAGGAATGCAAAGAAATCCAAATATGACTGGAGGATAACTCATACCAAATGCTTACGTCTGATTGCGTAGCCTGAAATTAAATTTCAAAGTGTAAAGCAGCCCTATTATTTTTCAAAGGAGGCTAGTTCTGATGCCAACTAAAATATTTGAAATATCATTAATAGCTTATCTGTAACTCTCACCGTTCTTCAGAGCATGTGGGAAAGGAGGGGATTAGAGTGGATTTTTACCGTAAGACAAACTAAAAGAGGAGAAGGGAAGTAATTAGTTTTATTTTTGTAAAGGGATAGTTTGGTGTTTATACAGCTGATGTGATATTTTCAGTCTACATTATTTGTCATAAAAAGCAGGAGCTCACTTCTATAGATATTGTAGTGACCTTCACTCATCCACCTGTTCAGTATTTGCCTTTCCAGAGGTTTCAGTCGGGGGTAGAGCCTCTGTCCAGTAGTTATCCTTGCTGCTATCCTTTATGTAGGTATTCTTTAGCAATATAATCAGTCAACTTGTTTGAATTTTCTTTTTTCAGGTGCATATTCAGTTGAGACTTTATGGTTTGGGTGGTGTTTTGTTTTTTTATCCAAAAACATCTCCCAAAACTCTTCCATGATTAGTATGCAAAAACATGGTCTGTCATGCTTTCTTTCTGGGTCACAATTCATTGCTTAGCAGATAAGTGTGTTTTCTGTCTAGTGGTCCAGAGACTTAAACCCACCTGATTTCCATTTATATCTTATAGGGATTCTCTGCAGTTGGAAAAAATGCTTTTTTTCAGTTATTTTTCTTATTTGTGACCTCAAATTTTGCTTTTCATGCGGACTTTTCTTGCTACTGTTGTATCCTGATATTCCTTACTAGTTTGACGTTGCTAGTTAATAGCTAAATTGTTTTGAAAACTTGATACATTTAATACGAACTGTGGTGAAATAAAAGCCAAAAAGGGAAAAATACACCACTCTGACATTTTTATAAAATGCATTTTAACATTAATTTGCCTCTTCTGCATGTTTGTAAGGTACTTACAGTTGGATGTATTTTTCAAAATGTTATAGTGTAGTTTTAATATAGAAGAAAATATTTCTGGGTTTATTCACTCTGGATTTATTCCATGTGCACAGACAGGACCTCTTACTGTTTAACTCTAGCAGTAGGAATCAAGCCTCAGTTAATCTTTCCTAGGGTTTTTACTGGAGTCTCTAAAATAGATCTGGGCATACTTTAAGTGTGTAGTGAGAGTAAAACTGGTCTGTAGTTTTGGAGCCTAGAAGCCAGGGAAATTTGAATGAATGAGCAACTTGTAGATTTGTCCCTTAGCTTAAAGCTAAAATTGTGCATAAGGTCTTGCGAGCTCCCTCCCTCTGTAGTTTTTTGACCAGTCTGAGTGTCCACAGCTTTCTAAGAGCAGAAGAAAGCTAACAGGACCCATTTCCATTTCCTAAAATGCTATTGGGTGTTTTCAGGTCATCTCATATGTGTACCTACATCTTCTCATCTCATTCATTAAGATAATGCCACTTTTTTTTTTTAAACAAATGCTGCCACCCTGACTGCAGAATATGCCAGAACATCATGGGAAGCTTCCTCCAGTACACAGATCTCTGTTGGTCTCTTCTGATTCTTTTGAGAACTGGGGTTTTTATTCTAGGCATACCCTGGAATTTGTCTGGACAGGGTACATGAACACTTGTGATGCCACCAGTGATTTATCGATCCTGAACTATCTCCAGATCTTATATTAACGTGCATAAAATTCTTCTCTGGGTAATGACTAATATCTATTCCATCATAGATTTTTGGCTTCTAATGACATTTTTAGGTTCATTATGAATGTAGATTGTGTATTGGATTTTTCTTATTCTGCGTAAATGTTGTAAGTGAGGAAGATCCACTTGACTCTTATCCAGTTGTCTTTTGATGTCCAGATTATTCTCTTTTAAGTTGCCAGGGCTGGTATGTACCATGGTGTCATACATCTCAGCTCTTCATGAGCTGTTCTCTGCTCAGAATTCTGGGCTATAATTTCTCCTGAAAATAACATGTTCTTCCATGTAGGTGAGGAAGTTTAATCCTGAAAAAGGAAATTGCACAGAAGCACGTATTATTTTATTTGGTTCTAGCACAGGTAAAATCCATCACTAAGGATTGCAGTGTAATTGCAGAGTTGTTTCTGACTGAATGGCTTGCTGGAGAAGCTGTAACAGCACCTTATGGACTATATGTCTTGTGTTGTATAGTTATAACTGGTCACTGTCAGCATAATGTAAATCACTAATAATTTGTTTGGTCATTCTACAGAAAACCCGTAACTTACCCATACCAAACATTTATAGTCTCTTGTGTTTCTCTGTAGACTTCTGGCATTTTGTGGTTGGGGCTACCATTCTTATTATTATTCTGACATATTTATTTGTTTCTCCAGCTGTCCAGTCTGTTTCTGGACATACATAAAGGACTTGAGTCTTTTTTATGTTACTGATGACAGGCTTAACTCTTATAATGTTTGAAAAGCAGTCTTTGTAAATGGAACAAGCTTTTGCCCAAAATCTTGCCCTCAGGATAAATCTCAATTTGTCCTTCTAGCATGGTAACATAGCCTAGAACATGGCTTTGCAAGCTAACACTGAAATCCTGCCAGGTTATACTCATGTGCATTTGCACTAACTATTTATTTTCCCTGTTCTTTACTTACAATTAAAACCCAATTAAAATTTTGCCACCAGAGTAATTAGAAGCTGAGTCAGAAATGCTTTATATTCATGTTCATAACTGATGGTCTTTGCTTACACTGTTTAAATAAAAATGGAGTATCTTTCTTGCTCCTTCTTTGCTAACAGCTGTCTATGAACTTTGTGCTGTCCTTTTCCTTATTTGATATTCTATTCTAGTATGTGTAAAATTAAATTCAGTTTTTATAGTAAACCTTCTGTATAAAAAGTAAGCTTTTACATTAGCTACTGCATAATTTTGCACTGAGTTTTTTTGATCAGGGACTATACATACTATTAGCATATTTTTTGATTGCTTCTGGGTTAGAAAAAAAAAATCTAGCTGTGAGAGTAAACTAACTTGTTTGTAAGCATTTTTGTAGAAGGTGTCACTATACCATACTATTAGTGCCCAATGTCCTACTTTACGTTATTTACCTTGATGTTTCAATTGTCATTATCTGGAAATTTTAACCTTCTAATAACAATAAGTACTGCTTACATCTGGGCTTCTTGTAATTTTCTATTATGTTCTCCAGGTTCACAGTAGAACAGGAAATTGATCTGAAAGATGTCTGGAGAGGCCTCGGAATTATGGAGCTGTTCAGCAGTAGTGCTGACCTCACTGCGATGTCTGGTAAGGGGATCTTGTGTTGTCTCTCAAGGTATATGCAGAAGTACTAAAATCACCTAAGGATAACCAACAAGCTCTTCAAAGTGTTTTTATGGAAAAAAAACACCCAACTTGCTAGCAATTTTTTGATCCTTTGTGATTTTTGCATCATGTAAGAGTATGCTTACTATAGAAGCAGTTGGGTCAGGGGAGAAATTAATCAGGGGGTGGGATTTCTGACCTGGGGAGGTTCATTACAAGTATTTCGGAATTGGATCTCGTTAGAAATGTAGAGAAGCATAACACTATGCAAGAGGCAGGTGCACATTAGAGCAATATATGGCTTCAGCGCCTTGATGGCAAATGGGATTCGCACAACAAGGGGGTTGTCATCTTTTTATCTCCAGAGGCTATTTGTTCGCAGCATTAAGCTGTTATACAATTAGTCATCTCCCCAGATACCTGCTGTATAGAAGCAGCAGAGGAAAGAAAGAGTTCTGAGATAAAAGCAATTTAGTCACATATGCTGCTTGCCTATTTCAATATGTTGTCAACGCTTTATTTTCAGAAGTTGAAATATCCAATACGTTTAGAAATTGAGGTGGAAATGAGATATTTATGTTTTTAATAACACCTAAAAGGTATTGAAGTTGCACAAAAGGCAGTAGAGATATCTTTGCCTGAGAAGTTTTCATTTTTGCCTGACAAAAGTAGCCACTCAGGCAGTGTATTTGGCATGGTCTGTCTAGACCCGAATTTTGGCAAAACCAGTTGTTCTCTACCTAGAAGCATGTCCCAATGTAACATTGCTGTCATTGTTCTTGTAATTTATGCTTATATACTGCTCCCTGTATGGTGGGTTTTGGGGGGTGGTTTTTTTTTTTTTGCTCTATGGGTTACTGCCTAATCAGCCAGGTAGATCCTTAGGTGATGAGAAATACCTGTTCTTAATTGTCTGTCTCTGGAAACAATCATACCTGTGTGGCTCATTGAGAATAGTGGTAATGAAGGCGAACTCCCTCTAAAAAATTACAGCAGAAATGTTTGTGATTTTCATATCCTTTTCACTTTTGCTAAATTTGAAATATTGTTTACAGTGTATCATGTAGCTTTTTCTGCTGTTTTGCAGCTTTCACTTTTCCAGTGAAACTGTGGGAAAAGCTAGAGTTAGCTAATGTGAAAAGAATTTGAATAAATGAAAAATCCTTCTTTAAAGAAATAACATTTTTCTGAAGAAAAACACCTTCAATTTCTCTGCCACCCCAAAGAAAAGTAAGCTTTCCAATAAATTCTGGTCTATATACATAGAAGTATTTACTTGAGGAAAAGTACTGAGGAAAATGGAAAATACATAGGGGAGATTGAACCACAAAGGCAGTGCTTGGCTCTTATTTAATTTCATGTGAAATTCACCTATATATCAGAGACTAATTCTGTAGTCGAGAGGTTAGCAGAAAGATTGGAACATGCTTGTGTTTTAATCCATGTGAGTAATAATTTGTTCAAAGTTTTACATTTTTGACAATTGTACTGTACAAAATCAAAATGCCATGTTTTGCGTGACTGAATTAACTCCTCTGCCATTTGAAGATTAACTTGTTTATTAAGTAATGTAGAGCAGTGTATAGAGAGAATTCCTGAGTTTTACTGTAACATTATTGCTTTTCATTTAAGAGGGTATGTGCCACCAAGTGATGAAAAGGTCATTCATAAATTAAGAATAAGAAAATATTTTTGAAGTAATGTCTCTAAAGAAAACCCTGCTGTTGATGCTATGGAGATGAAATTTTGAGTAATTAAAATACAGAATGTGTTTCCTATTTCCAATTTTCACAATGTAAAATGGGGAGGGAGGACAAAGGGGGGGGGGGGGGAAATCACGAAGAAAATGTTGAAAGCTTGCTTTTACAAATACCTGAATAGTATGTCAGGTAACAGGAGAGTTGAAGCCAGAAGTTTGCATGCTTCTCAGCATCAGCCCTCTGGAAAATTTGGCACTTCATGAAGCCTTAAATGCAGATATTTGAACAAAATGTTTGTCTGGACACTTTTAGGAAGATACAAATCATAAAAGAAATCTTAGGAGATTTTTGAGAAATTCTGTTGCGTTTAAAAATACTCTCCTCCCCCTCTCCCATTACTCTTGCTTTTAGATTAGTGTCAAGGAAAGCCTTCTGCAATTTCAACAACGGCCCTAATCTTGTAATCAGATCCAGGCACAGATTGTTGAGTTCAGTGAAATTCTATGTGGGTTTAGTGGATATAAATCAAATGGCAGGATTACAGACTTATTTTTCAATATTTAGAATTTTTTGCTTTTTGCACTCAATCTGAAAACGGGAAATAGATGAGTCAGCTTTACCTTCTGGGATGTCTGGATTGTGAGCAACCAAAGAGAAAGTATTAATCCAAATGCACGTTTTAAAGGTTACTCTCTCGCAGAAATTAAGTTCCTTGTCAATTAACACCAGTGAGTAGGAGGACATTCCTATTTGGCTGTCTACTTGCATGTATTCTGACTCTCACTTTCAGCAGAAGACTTTGACAGGTGTTATTCACATCTCTGATTCCGTCAGGTGTTCAAAATAATCTTGAAACAACTTCTGGGTTTTGGGATTTCGTAATTTACACAGCACATAAACTTGCTACTTGAGTATTTTCACACCTCTTAGGACTTACCCTTGAACTAATTTCAGTACTAAATTTCCCCTTCTCTTTCAAATGATTATAATATTTCTTAATGTTGTATAATGCTTTAAATGGCAACTGCTTTTAACCTCAAGGTGACGTGCATTTCAGTGAGCACTGAAGTGATCTTAATGACTTTCACAATATAAAGTAGTTAGAAGAGCATCAGTCCAGTAAATAGCTCTTCAAAGTCTTGACTGAGGTAGGTATAATTTTTCTGGGACAACCTAAGCTAGAAAAGCCAATAAACCTGCATGCTTTTTTAAAATGAGACTTGCAGAGCAACCAGTTGGTAGCTATGAGTAGGAGTTAGCAAGCATATGGAGTGTAATGACAAACGAAATGTGATGCTAACGGAGTTATGTACATTAGAAGTAAGTTTCAGATTACTCCCACACATTAATGAGTATCTAGGCTAGGTCCTGCAGAAAGCTTAAACTTTGATACCAGATCTCTGTGGGACTTTTCTGAGAAGCTAACAATCAAATTATCTTGGCTTTTATGAAAAAAGCTAGAGAAAAATGATGTGATAGTAGATACTCAGGTAAGCCCCACCTTACCCACAGTGAAAGCCATAAAGGAAAGGTATATAATAATGTCAAGATGTGTGTGATATTGAAGTATTGCAGTCAGTGATTTGACAATCACAAAATGGAACAAAGAAAAGACTGCCTGAATGCTCAGTGACAACATTATGCTTCCATTTGAAAACAGATTCATTCACTTTGGGGAGAGATGAATGAGAGGGATGTGATAGTAGTGATATAAAGAGAAGAGTCTAGAGAAAGTAAATTGGCATGTGGAATTGCTCTTTTCACCATCCAATGACAGAGATATCCAATGAAGTGAAAGGCAACAAATTGAAACCAAACAGGAAATATTTCTCTTATGGAAAACTTAACCAAAGAGATCTTTGCTTGGTATTCCTTGAGGTCATGAGATTGCTAGGATTAAAAAAAAAAAAAAAAAAAAAATTGCTTCAGAGCACTCAAAGCTATCTATACTACATTGAATAAAGGCATTCTGTATATTCTGTGGATTAGAAACTTAGTTTAGGGTATAAGGCACATGCTGGGTGAGAGGGTATTTTTCCTTTGTAACTGGTGGTGTAGTTTTCATCTGTAAGGCTTCTTGTATCTTGTTCTGAAGCAACAATAATACTATAGCTGGTGCAGTGTGCTAGACTAATTGGATGTACTGGTCTCATCTGCAGTGGCACTTCTTATAGTCATGTCAACTTAACAAAATATCGTTGGTTTTTTTAATACTCGGATCCTGAATACATTTACAAGTAGGCCTACTGTTATACTGATGGTAAAAGTTAGCAGAGTTTATGCTGTCTGAATTAGGGTCTATAAGCTCATCAGATGGAGACCAGACTTATGAGGTGCTAAGTGTTCCAACCAGAAATATACTTTGGAGTACCAAAAGCGCCACCAGGCTATGTGAAATAAAGCATTCAGGTTGAAAATATGGAGTATTGCTGTGACTATTACAGGTCACAGCAGCAGGCTTAAGTGCTGTAATAAAAAAAACCCTTGATTGAAATACATGATTAGGCTAAATGGGCATTTCTTTGTCTGTTATACAACATAAAAATTTATTTGGGTTTAAGATAAGGAACTCCAAATCAGCGTTTTTCTATAAAGACTACAAAGTTACTTTTTTCTTTTGGTATGTGCTGTATAGCTCAAATGCTCAATAGAGCTTTGAAATGGACTCGAGCAAGGATAGCAAAATACAGTTGCCTAGAAGGTAGAATTTGCAGAACTGACCAATAAATTTGCCAAGAATCCTGTTAACTGACATGTTTACAAAGGCAGCACACACATAATGTGAGACATGCACAACAGGAATTACTGATCTTTCACCTTTTTTTGCCTTGGGTATCTATCCATTATCACCTACGTAAATGTTCTTCTACATCTAGTGTTTGTTCTAAAACACTTTTTGAAAACTTGAGTCTTAATGGGTCCCTAACGAATGGAAGCTTCAGGGGATGATTATTTAACACTTGATTGTAGTATTTAGTTAGCTTGTGATTTATTTTTTACAGGTAATGCTTGAGGCTTAAAGGTCATGTTAGTGTTGGAATGCAACGGCATTGTGTGTTCAGGTGGCCTTTCTGTTAACAGTTAAGGAGACAAAAGCTGTGAGAATTGTACTTAGTGTTCAAGTTAAGTAGATGCTGCATGTCCCATGTTTTAAAGTAACAGGGTGGAAACTTCATCCTAGCTTTCAAGACAGCATTACTGAAGGCTTAGAACTGAAGCCTAGAACTAGTACAGTATTCAGCAATTTAGCGTATGTTTTCCTACGCACGATCCCAAGGGGAATGATTTGGGGCTTTTGTTGCTGAGTTAAGCAGCTGAACTAGGAGGTTTGCTTCAGTTCTGAGTGTAGGTAGCAGTAATAAGACATGCTGGGGAGAGACATTTTAAACTGCTATCTTCTGTGAGTTTGGCTTGCATTAGTTACTAGAGCTAGTGGCTATCATTGTGACAGCCAAAATAAATGGGTAACAATCAGACCAATAGTCCCAACCTTTCCCTCCTTAGTCAGCCTTCAGTTAGAGTTTTGGTGTTGAACATTTTGTGAAGGATCAGAAATGCAGAAGAGTATAGCTGTCTCACTGGAGTGCTTAGATTAGATTTTCATGGTTGTGTATCTCCGTGTTGAGAAAGCTTTTATTCCTTTCTTAACTGCCAGTTGTGCTCTGTCATTACTGCGGGTTTTATGCAGGTACAATAAATGTATATCTAATCCTTGTTATGTCTTACTGATGAAACTTAGTCAAACAGATTAAACGGTGTTACGTGCCTTGTTTCCTGCAAGGTGCTGAGTATTCCAATAGGTCTGATCATTTAGCCACTGAAGAAAAGTAATGCAACATCCACTGACTTAAGCAGGAGTAGGCTTGGACCAAAATTAAGACTGACAAAGAAGGATGGAAAACAAACAAGACTGAAAAAAACCTAGTTGCATGGTGGTTTTTGCAATAAATATTTATCTCCAGCTTCTTTCAAATATAATGACAAGAAGAAAGAAAATACCTAATTTTCCTGGAGGAAGTTTATACTGCACCTAATGCAGAAAAAAAATTCTTTATAAGTATTTGCCATATAATGTCATAACCCCTTTTCTCCAATAGTTGCATTTAAAATCTTGTGTTCAAGCATTGTCTTTTACTGTGTCTGGTATACTGGTCTCTAGGCAGTGCCAAGCTATTTTAATATCCATAGTGTAGGAGAGCACTACAAATTTAAGCAAGGTAAATGGTGCTGTTAAAGGTATTGGCAGAAGGTATTTTAATTCAACTCCGATGCACAAAGCTCTTTACCCTTCCCTCCATGGTATAGAAGGTGGATAATAGCATTGGGGTTTTTTGCAGTCTTTGGGATTTTTGGTTTGTGTTTGTTTTTTTTTTTTTAAAAAATACTTTAGTCTTACTGTTGAGCCACTCAAAATATGTTTCCTTTTCCTCGCCAGATAACAAGGAACTTTACCTTGCAAAGGCATTTCACAAGGCATTTCTAGAAGTTAATGAGGAAGGATCAGAAGCTGCTGCTGCCTCAGGTACCTGACTGAAAAGCAGAACTAAATCAAATGTCTGGTTATTCTGTGTTAATTAATTTTTGAAAACTGACTTGCTGTACAGCCAGGAAAGCTAAATAGCATGTAGCATGAAGACATAGTACTGCTTTTCAGGGAGAATTCTGGAAATGAAAGGTGTTAGCATTTTTTTAACATGGTGTGTTTCACAAAGAATTTTGAGCATCCTGTGGAAAACCTCTTGTTCCTTATTTTGCTTCTGATTGTCAGGAGGGTACAGACTGCAATTTATGTTTTCTTTATGGAACTTAAGCATTGTAATTTTTTTACCTGCTAATTGACATGGTCAGAGGCATTTGATCCAGAATAGTTAGAAAGAGTTCAGAGTTGTTGCAATTGCATCTTAGTAAGCTTGTATATAGAGATGGAAGATTGGAAGTACTAAATGCAAAAACATAGCTGGCCCCTCTTAATGCTAGGAGGCCAGGGTGGTTGGTTTACTTCATTAGCACATGCTTTTTTCCTGAAAATAAATTACATTAGTTGCCAATATGTATGGTTAGGTGATTTCTAATTGCCTCTACTTGTACCAGTCTTTGAGGAAAGGAAGAATTACATCCCTGGTCATGAATATCAGTAACTGGGTTAAATTGTAACATTGATACAGGCAGAAATTACTGTCATGCGTGAGGCTTTATTAACAGTGCAGTGAAAATGTAGAAGTAAATGAAACACTGGGAAATAATAACAACATCCTGGAGAAATCCACATATCTCCAAATAAAAATAACAAAGAGCCAAATTCTGCCTGATTCCCAGTTAATTTTACTTTCAACCTCTGCATTATTTAAGGACTCAAGCTAAAAGCTGCAAGATCAGCCCATTTAGTTGTTGCATATTCCGTAGTTATTAAGGGTTACTTTTTACTATCAGTTGCAGGCTTGGAGCTGTTTAAAACAGGTCAGCAGTGCTGTCTAATGTAATGCATTTTCTTTCTACAAGTGAGCGGGAGTCATAACTCCTCTTAAGGTTCTGGATCTTAAAATTCATAAGCTGCTCCCTCAGCCTGGGAGATTGTGCCACTCTCCATTGTTAATCATTCTTAAAGCATAAATAGGCACGCATTTACTCTGTAGGTCTCTTTCATGTTAGATTTTTCATGCTATTTTTTGCTGATGCTTAGTGCTGAGAGTGTGAGGCTTCAGTGTCTGCTCATGAGCTTCACAAGTATCTCTCATGAAGAGCAGGAGAATGTGCAGTGATATTTAACAAGTTGTCTATGTTCTTTTTCCTTTAGGAATGATCGCCATTAGCAGAATGGCAGTGCTGTATCCCCAAGTTATAGTTGACCATCCCTTTTTCTTTTTGGTCAGAAACAGAAGAACAGGTGAGAATATTGTAGGCTTCCACATTTTTCATAGTACATCAACAAATATACGAAAGAAAATTGCCTATTTTGATCAATGAACTTGTATTATGAATTTTCCTTAATTTGTCTTAAAACACCTAATATTGAAAGACTCACCTTTTCTATGACCCTTTAATGTTTCTCCAAGTAAGACACCAAAATCTGACATAATCTTGAAAAATATTCACAGTTGTGTGATTCAAACCCCGGGGAAGAAAAATTCACCATTTTTCCTCAGGGAATACAATGTTACTGCCCTGAATCTCCATAATCATTGCATTTCATAAGAACTTGGCTGTAGTAAGACCAGTGAGATACATTCCTGGTACCAAACAATTTGCATAATGGATAGTTATTACAGCTATCATTCTGTTGTGCTCTTGAAGTGTTCTGTGGCAGGCAAGGGATGAAAACAGGACTCGCTAGCAAAATGGGCAATGATTAAGTGATTCCTTGGTTTCATACTTGTAATTTGTCTTAATGATGTGGATGACAAAATATTACTATGTACCTACAGACTGTCGTATAGGTCTGTGAGTTGTGGTGTCTTGCATGTTCTACAAGCAAACTCTAGTAGATTCAATTTGACCTTTTTTTTCTGTATTTGAGATCCCCATTGTAGGTATCAATGTTTATTAAATTATTTAGATTGCAGTAATGCTTACAGTCTAGCTACGTAGGGTCACTTGTGTGCAAGGCATGATACCAACTCTTAGGGGTTTTCTTTGACCAAAACTAAGTTGAGTATTCTTGCTGTTATAGACATATAATTAGGCAAAAATGTATCTGGAGGAGGGTATGTGCCCTTTTCTATACTCAATATACTAAAATCTCCCCCAAAAGAAAAGTTT